>NW_025851411.1:0-3963 GCF_002878395.1 Capsicum annuum
ACGCTTGTTGTGTGCCCTAATCCTAACGGATGTCGTCTTTGATGAGCATGTTTTTTCAGATAATAGTGGTAGATTTGCAGCACTTTGGCTAGTCACCCATACTTCACTAGATCCAAAGCAAAGCTCACCATGGCTAGCAGGGAGATTGAAAATTCGCTCATTGACCCGGATCAGGATCACAGGGAAGAAATTTCTGAACACAATGATGAGGTAGTAAGGTTCAGGCAACAATTGATAGATTTACACCGGGCATGGGCAAGTAGAATGCCTCCCCCTCCGCTCCTTGAAGGTCTTGAGAATATCTCTAACTGCCCACCGCTATCTGAGGCACAATTCTCTGCTCCTACTGAGTCACCTGAGCACACGCCAGGATTCGCTCCGCGACATTATTATCCCGGTAGTTCTGGTGTGCCCTTGGCAGGTCCCCAATCAAGCCCAGCTGCTCAGCCAGCGCCACCGATCACACCGGTATTCGTGGCTCCGCCACCACATAAAACTCCTATATATGCTGTGCGTCCCACAATGAGTCTTCCTAAGTCTGCCAGTGAACCAGTACTGAAGGTTTCAGATAGTCAGTATTATGCCCCGGACTACTTTGCAAATGAATGAACCGTATGGGCACACTCAGCCGCCTGCTTTTCCATTTGATACGGAGAAACCTGTCGGAGTAGAGGAACAGGATATCATAGCCCGAAAACTGAAAAGTTTAGAACAAGCTATAAGGAATTTGCAAGGAATCGAAGATTATAGGAGTGTTTCCTAAAAAGATCTTTACATGTTCCCAGATATCAACCTTTCCCCCAGTTTTAAGATGCCTAAGTTCGAGAAGTATGCAGGACACGGTGATCCCGTTGCACACTTAAACGTTATTGCAACCAGTTGAGGGTTGCAGGAGGAAAGAAAGAACTGCTCATGGCCTTCTTTGGCGAGAGTCTTTTGGATCTGGCCTCAGAATGGTTTATCGATCGAGACATCGATAAATGGAACAGCTGGGATGATTTGGCTTCTGAATTTGTTCAACATTTTTAGTACAACATCGACCTGATTCCGAACAAAAAATCCTTGGTCAACATGAAGAAGAAGAGCACAGAAGGTTTTAGGGAATACGCGATAAGGTGACGTGAACAGGCCGCCAGGGTAAAGCCTCCAATGAAAGAAAGTAAGTTGGTAGAAGTTTTCATTCAGGCGCAGGATGAGACCTATTTTCAGCATTTACTTCCGGCAATAGGAAAATCCTTTATGGAAGTCCTCAAAATGGGGGATATGATAGAGGACGAAATTAAGACCGGCCGAATAGTGAGTTTTGCCGCATTAAAAGCTACCACACAAGCGATTCAAGGTGGATCTGGCGCATTTGGAGGTAAAAAGAAGAAAGAGGATGTAGCGACTGTCGTAGATGGAACCCATTCCTATCCCAAAAGATCACCTCGCCCTTATCCCCAATCTCAAGCCCAAGTCTACGTCCAACCTCCATATATTCCTCCCCACCATTACTACCCTTCACAAAGCCCTTTATATAGCGGACAACCATATGCACAAACCCCTTCTTACCCGCAGTGGCACGTGCAAGCTCTACAAAACCCCTCCCGACCCAGCTTTCAGCCTAGGCCTGAGTATAAGAAAGAGAAGGCGGTCAAAAATCAATTCGCACCTCTTGGGGAGTCATATGCTAGCTTGTTTGATAGGTTGAGAAAGTTGAAGGTTTTGAGCCCAATTCAAGGAAGGCTTTCAAATCCACCGCCAAGGAATCTCGATTATTCTTTAAGGTGTGCGTACTGTTCTGATATGCTAGGCCATGATATCGAGAAATGCTGGCATTTAAAGAGAGCTGTCCAAGATTTAATTGACACAAATTAGATGCTGGTCCAGGCCCCGGAGGGTCCAAACATTAACCAAAATTCGCTGCCAACCCATGTTGAAGCCAATATGTTAGAATTAATATATGACGGAAAAGAGTCTGCGATGGGTTATAAGCCTATTGTCAAGATACAGACCATTGAGGAGAAATCGGTAAATATAGCGGAGTCTTTGAAAGCAATGTCATTGAGCCAGGAAGGAATGAGAGAAGATAAAGCCCTAAAAAGTACAAAGAAACCCCTGATCACAGTACAAGGCGCCAGAAGGTATGTTGATTTAAGTCAAGATAAACCTAAGTTGACAGTGGTGGGAGCTCTGAGTTAGCCCATCTTGACGGTGAAAGGAGCACTGGCAGCGCCTATTGTCCTCAAACCGGTGACCCAACCTCCGATATACGAAAAGGGTTACCTAGAATTATGGTCGGACTGTGATAACCTATCACAGAAAAAAGTAGTGGAAAATGTAGATGAGGTAGGGGATTTGACAAGGTCAGGAAGATGCTTCGTGCCTGAAAGCTTAAGAAAGTCCAAGACAACGGTGAGTGGACCATCATCTATCAAAAATTCTATCACCGAAGAAGAAGCCGAAGAATTTTTGAAAAAGATGAAATTGCCAGAGTATTCAATATTAGACCAGTTGTAGAAAACCCCTGCTCAAATTTCCCTTTTATCTTTGCTGTTGCACTCTAAGGAGTATCGTGATATTTTACTGAAGATATTAAATGAAGCATATGTTCCTAGGGAGATTACAATAAACCATCTTGAGAAAATGGTCGGAAAAATCTTTGAGGTCAATCGGATCAACTTTTCTGACGATGAATTGCCTGTTGAAGGTACAGGGCATAATCGGGGCCTTTATATTACAGTGAAGTGTGAAGATTTCAACGTCACTCATGTTATGATTGATGGAGGTTCAGGTGCAAATATTTGCCCTATTTCTACTTTGTAAAAGTTGAATATTGGTGCTGACAGGATCAGGCCCAACAATGTATGTGTTAGGGCTTTCGATGGTGCAAAATCAAATTCCATTGGCGAAATAGAAGCCATAGAGTTTCAAGTATTGAATGTAGACTCCTCTTACAATCTGTTGTTGGGAAGGCCGTGGATTTACAAGGCCAAGGCGGTTGCGTCTACACTGCACCAAATGATTAAGTTTGAGCATGACAGGCAAGAAGTGGTTATTCACGGTAAAGGAGATTTGTCAGTCTACGCAGATTCTCCCTTGTCTCTTATTGAAGCAAATAACGTAGAGGATACATTCGTCTATCAAATTTTTGATACAATGCCAGTGAATCGTATCCTTGAATGGCAGGCTATACATGGACCGCAATTGTCTTCTGCTTCTATCATGATGGTGAGTGAACTTTGGAAATACGAATTTGAGCTAGGAAAGGGTTTTGGAGCGTCTTTGCACGGTATAGTTCATCCCATATGTCCGAGTGAGAACGTGGGTACGTTTGGTCTGGGATTTGAGCCTACAGCTGAAGATCTGAAGAAAGCCAAGGGAAGGAAAAAGGAAACATGGTCACTCCCTCGCCCAATGCCACTACTCAGTGAATCATTTGTTAAGAGTGGTGTCACGAAGCATGTGGAATTTGAAGTTGAATTGGTTGATGACTTCCAAAACCTTTTTATTAAAGTTGATATGGTCGAAGCAGGAGAAGGTACCAGTATGGCAGACGTGCAATTCATAGGTCCAGCTGTTCGGCTTAATAATTGGGAAGTCACTCCTCTCCCCGTCAGGAGGGAGTTTTGGTAGTTTATTTTATTTTTCTTTCTGTTTATCCGAGTTATTTCAGGGTTGTAATTCGGATTTTAGTTTGTTTATGTTATGTTGGCTTCTGTGTTTAAACCCTTCTATCTTTTTATTTAATGAAATGCAATGTCCCTTTTGTTTTGTGTCTAATATATTTTGTTTTTCTTTTTTTTTACACAGTTCTCTTTATGCTGATTCTAATGACATGACATGCATGCGGAATTTTTAGCCTGACCTTAAAATCCAAACTAATCAAGATGTAATGAAGAAGGATGGGGAGTATGATGAAGAAGAAGCACTAGAAGAAATAAGCAAAGAGTTGGAATAGTTTGAAGACAAACCGAATCCTAA
>NW_025851412.1:0-1804 GCF_002878395.1 Capsicum annuum
AAAGATAAAGTTTTGACAGAATTAACCTATCTTAAAATACATTTTAATTACTAGAAAGAGATCACTTCTATTTGGACTCCGTTGGTGGCAACTTGTAACGACACATGGGACAATTTGGGTATTTAAGAAGCCAAGTCTCGATGCAGCCATAATGGAAACTGTGGATGCAAGACAAGCTGTATGGTTCTGATCCAGGTGAGTAACTCTCCTTGCATATCACACACTCGTCTGTCCATTCATTTTTTGGAAGATGAACTCTTTGCAAAGACTGCATTATTGAGCTTACTGCAGGTAGCGACATGGATTCTCTCCTAGCTTGCTCAGTTAAAGTCTGTACTAGTTCCCTTTCATAATTCTCATCAAAATGCATGCACCAACAATTTATTGTGTTCCTCACAGCATCTTTTATATCCCCTTCACGGGCTTCAATCCATTGTAATTTTTCATACAAAGACAGTTCGTGTGATTGTCCCAATCCCTTGATTGCTTTATAAGTAACTCTCCAAACTATTTCTCCAATCTCATCATATTGGTTTTTAACAATTCTAGATTTGGTAAGTTCAAATTCTTGAGGAGATACATAAAGTTTCTCAACAATTATCAGGCTCACATAAGCTGTATCATCATCTTGCAAAGGAGGTGCAAGGTTCTGTGTTGTACGAGCATACTCCAAAATTTGTTTGATTAAATCATGTTTGCTCTCCAAGATTTTTTCAAGACCATCCCACTTAATTCTTTCTAGTGGACAATGAAAGATAGTTTCCGAAGGCAGCACTGTGTCAACAATATCCGATGATAATGAGTTGTATTTCCCATACCACTTAGTATGAAAGGGGTACTCTTCGATAATGTTGTCAACACAAGTGTAAGCGAACTTGACAAGTAGATCAATCTCCAAGTTAAAATTGTTGCCTGAAATATTGACTACACAAGGAAGAGTACTTCTAGCATTAAGAAATTGGGGGAACACATGAATTAGACTGGCAGATGTGGATGTCTCCATTATTTGATGAAACTAAGATGACTTCTTGTTGGTAGTGTAATTTTTGCGAGAGGACCCTAAACGTTTAATTATATGTAATTTTTTGTAGGATTACGACTTGCACTTGGATTCCTAGTTAATCCAATAATATCATAAAATATATCATAAAATTATTTCCTAATTAATTACCATTAATCCAATAATATCATAAAATTATTTCCTAATTACTTACTATTAATCCAATAATATCATAAAATTATTTCCTAATTTATTACTTACTTGATTCTCTCTATTGCTTAATTTTAGAACTTGCAAATCAAGCTTTAACCGATTGAAAAACTTAACATCTGATAAATTTAATGTGTGTGTGAGATATTTTTTTTTTTAAGTATTAAAAAAATCTATTCATTTATGGTACACTAATGATATTTGAAATACTAACAATTGGAAAGATTTCACAATTAAAGATTGAAAGCTAATATTCATTTTGAAAATTAAATATTCATAACGAGCAGGTATTTATAGACCATTAATATTTTAAAAGAGAATAATCAATTAATAAACATATCTCAACGATGATCACTTGTGGAACATCCCAACTAGTAAATATTCTCGCTTCTTCTTGCACCACACTGCTAATAAATTGTTGTTCCATGAGTAATTTTAATTTTATTATGCTAGTATGGGTACGTTATTATTATTTATTATTTATAGATACGGGAAACGTTCCTATCAGAAGAAATCCAATCCTGTCATAAAATTATTTCCTAATTAATTACTTACTTGATTCTCTCTATTTCTTAATTTTAGAACTTGCTAATT
>NW_025851413.1:0-682 GCF_002878395.1 Capsicum annuum
ATATACACATGTGTACGTTAAATATATACGTTTATAGAAGATATATACACATATATATGTACCATTGAATATATGTACTACTTTAAATAAAACATATACTACAATATATACACACACTAAATATATAATTATATATTAATTTCTAAAACATATACACATGTATACATTAAATATATATTACTTTAGAAAATATACACACATATATACATACCATTCAATATATACATACTACTTTAAATAAAATATACTACAATATATACACACATTATATATATAGTTATATGAAAATTTATAAAACATATACACATGTATACATTAAATATATACGTCTATAGAAGCTATATACACATATATACGTGTCATTCAATATGCGTACTACTTTAAATAAAACATATACTACAATATATATATACTATAATATATACACACACTAAATATATAGTTATATATTAATTTATAAAACATATACACATGTATATGTTAAATATATACTACTTTAGAAAATATACACACATATATACGTACCATTCAATATATACGTACTACTTTAAATAAAACATATACTACAATATATACATACTCTAAATATATAGTTATATGCTAATTTATAAAAAATATACACATGTATGCGTTAAATATATACGTCTATAGAAGATATATATGTGTATATATCTTCTATAGA
>NW_025851413.1:782-1971 GCF_002878395.1 Capsicum annuum
TACTACAATATATATATACTACAATATATACACACACTAAATATATAGTTACATATTAATTTATAAAACATATACACATGTATACGTTAAATATATACTACTTTAGAAAATATACACACATATATACGTACCATTCAATATATACGTACTACTTTAAATAAAACATATACTACAATATATACATACTCTAAATATATAGTTATATGCTAATTTATAAAAAATATACACATGTATGCGTTAAATATATACGTCTATAGAAGATATATACACATATATACGTATCATTCAATATATGTACTACTTTAAATAAAACATATACTACAATATCTACATACTACAATATATACACACACTAAATATATAGTTATATACTAATTTCTAAAACATATACACATGTATACGTTAAATATATACTACTTTAGAAAATATACACACATATATACGTACCATTCAATATATATGTAACACCCCGTACTTAATTACGTGCATTATTCATTGTTATATGTGTTGGAATATATGTATTGATCCTAAGTTAGGTATATATGAGTTTAAGTATGAGTATTGATTATTTTGAGATGGTTTCAAGTGTATAGTTTGATTATATGTGTATAGGAATCGACTTTATTTATACCGGAATTTTCCCGTCGATGGTTCCATACGAAGGTTATTGAATAAGCTTTCCAACGATATAAAGATTTTCAAAAACGGATAAGTTTCAGGTATAAGCGAGCACGTTCGAAACTTTAAAACGGTGGCCGGGATGTGAACAGTAAATGTGCAGGAACACTACTGAGGCCTGCCAGTTTTTTGGGTCAACTTTGAACGATCATAACTCCCTCAATATAATGAACTGGGAGAGATACCACATATCAAAAGAAAGATCTTTGAGTCTTCTTTCCAATTCAATTGGTTTCATCCAAATCCAACATCTGAGTAAGGAGTTATACTCGTTTTACTTCAGCCTCTCAAAACAGATCATAAATCCTTGTACAGGACGAACTGGGTGTCGTACTTTATATGAAATGAAAGACCTTTGAATTATCTTTTTAACGATACCAATTTCACCCAAATCCGATATTGGAGCAAAGAGTTATGGCCGATTTACTTTAGCCTATCAAAACAGTCCACCATGGACAGATTCGGATTTACTTAAATTTTTAAGGGCAATATGGTCATTTTCCATCATCTC
>NW_025851414.1:0-252 GCF_002878395.1 Capsicum annuum
AGTCGTACAGTTTACTGTCAGATTTTACAGTTCTTTCTATAGTTAATCCTGTGTAATCTACATTTCAAAGATGTGGTGGTTGTCAACTTTGAGTTGTGGTTCTGCTTGTTTCGAAGGTTCTGATATACTTATTTGAGATTGTTTTAGAAGTTGCCGGTCTTTCAGTACTATTTGGTACCACAGCTTTGTGGATGCTTCATCTGATATTTGCTTTCATACTCAGCTTTTATGCTATTATGGAAGGCGTGTTTA
>NW_025851414.1:352-2459 GCF_002878395.1 Capsicum annuum
GCTGAGTATGAAAGCAAATATCAGATGAAGCATCCACAAAGCTGTGGATGCTTCATCTGATATTTGCTTTCATACTCAGCTTTTATGCTATTATGGAAGGCGTGTTTACAGTATTTCTAGGAGTACCTTTGCAAAAATTTAAAAGAAAACTTATAATTAGGAGACCTTTGAATGAATAGATTTTAGTGAGTTTCTGATTTGCTATTTGAATTATCACCAGAGAAACTTCTGCATATTAACATGCTCTTTTATGCAGATATTCGGCTATATGAGTACATATCCTATTGCCTATCTCAGCTATCATACACTGATAAGAGCATGAGAAAGCTGATAGAGTTATTTAAAACGTATGAACGTGCCTTATCTCAAGACGCAGTGATGGAGAATTTTCAAACTATTATCAACAAGGTAAAATTTGTTGTGGCATCACAAGGCTTTAGGCTTGGACTAGTTTTTGGAAGTTATTGGGAATTCATTTCAAAGTGTTAAAGCTTTATTTACCTGTTTGAATGTCTTCAATTTGGGGAAGAAGTTTGCTAAACCTGAACTCAAATCATGCATTCAGGAGTTTGAGGAAAAGTTGAATAAGTTCCACATCGAGAGGAAGGAACATGAGCTTACTGCCTATAGATACCTAATTTTGTCCCTCCCGAAGTCCAATTTTATCCATTTTTATCTTACCTTATCACGCACCCTCACCCATGTGATTATCCCTCCATAAAATGACAAAAATAACAACCCCTAACTAATTTTATCTTATTCTAACAACCGCTCCCTATTAAATTTTTACACCTCACACACCCAATCTCACCACCTACCCCACCTAACCCCTACCCCTACATACCCTTTCTCTCTTATGGGATACACAAAAAAAAGATAAAGGCTCACCGGGAGCCCACGTGATGAGTGAGGATTCTCCATTCTTGAATTGAGAAAAGGAACCTTCTAGGAAAGGGGTAAGGGGGGACCATTTTTGGTTTTGGGTGGTTTTCATTTTAGTATATAGATATACATAGAGTACAAAAAAAAAGGGGAGCTCACGCTTTTTTTCTCCTAAGACCACAAAACACATACATAGAGAATATACAGAGAAGGGAGCATAAAACAGAGGGATTCCATTTTTCTTGCTCCTTTTTCTCACCCACAATAACTTCAACACCATCACAGGCATACGGATTCACCAATAGACACACATACGTCTTCTTTCAATTCTTTGGTTCTTCCAGAAACGCACGCAAGAACCAGAAACCATACCCACACTTTACTGAATACGCACACAACATAATTTTTTCTCCGCACACGACTATCGCACAAATCAAAAACACCACACATAGTGAAGGGCGAGTGATGGAGAGACAGTAGTGAGTGGGAGACAGTTCTGAACAGTGAGAGATATGAGAGATCGAGAGAGAGATGAACAAGGGTTGAATCGGTAAAGCTAAACGAAAATCGATAGGAATCTGGTGGGTTTGAGTTGGCCGGTGACCTCTTCGCTGGAGCTGACTGTTTCTGATCTTTTTCAGGCGATTTCGTTTAGAAAACATTAAAATTCGTCGGAAATTCAATCCTTTTCTCACTATTCGTGCTGCTATTTGCGTTCACGGAGTTCCGGCAACTAGATTTTTCAGGTTTTCTCATATTTTTGGGCTCAGATATTCACACACATTTTTGGACTTCTGTTTGAGTCAGGTTTTGGGGGTCATCGTGGTTTGAACTGGTTTTATTCAATTCAGGAGTTTGAGTTTGAGGTCTGTCAGTTGTGGTTCATTAGTCCCGGGTCTTCTGTCAGTTCAAGTTGGTCGAATAAAAGCCCCAATTTAAGGTCATCTCTTCATCTTATTCTTATTCTTAGTTCATTTTTATTATGGTGAGTGGTTGATTATTGTCGTCTCGACTTTCTCTATATCTTATGCGTGAGGTAAATGATGAATGTCGAATATTATTGATTGTGGATTGCTGAAATATTATTTTGAATTAATAGTCGAAGCATGTGTTAATCATGTGATTGAGTATGAAATTGGGGATGGGAATTGCAAGGTTGATAAGATGAATTTGGATTACCTTTGAGTTTATTGTTGTTATGTTTCGTTCAGAATAAATATCAAGT
>NW_025851415.1:0-1163 GCF_002878395.1 Capsicum annuum
AAAAAAAAATAGTAATAATACATTAAAACAATGAAGAAGAAGAGCAAAGTAACAACTTTGTTTAAACGAAATGAAAGATTAAGAATGTTATTACCCGATGACCAAAACTATGGCTTTTGTGTTCTTATCTCAATTCTCAGCAACAACAAATCGTACAACTTCCGATTGCTGGTATGTTTTTTCATAGTGCTGCAGGGCCTGATGGATATTCTGGTATGTTTTTTCATAGTTGCTAGGATATTATTCAAAACGATATTAAGAACTATGTTCAGGATTTCTTTAGGGGTAAGAACTTGTCTAAGTTTTATTTACGTACTTGCCTGATACTTATTCCTAAAATAGATTCTCCATCTAATTTTTCTGAACTTACACCTATTAGTTTGGGTAATTTCAATTGTAAAATTATTTCCAAAATTCTTGCTAATAGGCTTAATCCCCTGTTGGGTAGGATAATCTCTGATAATCAAAGTGGTTTTGTTAAAGGTAGATTAATTACTAATAATATTTTACTTACTCAAGAGATTGCTCAGAGTATTAAGCAATACAATAAAGGCAGCAATCTAATAATGAAGCTTGATATGGCCAAGGCATATGATAAAATGTCATGGAATTTTTTAATGAGTGTTATGAAGAGGTTCGGTTTTTCTGGTATTTGGCTGGATATGATTTGGAGGATTATTGCCAATGCAGGTATTCCATTCTCATTAATGGAACTAGGGTGGGCTTTTTTAGCTTCTCCCATGGCCTTAAACAAGGTGATCCCCTCTCTCCTTCTCTCTTCATTATTGGCTCTGAGCTTTTATCAACAATGTTGAACAATCTAAACTCTGATGATAATTTTACTCCTTTCAGCATGAATCACAATGGCCGTATCATTAATCATCTATCTTACGCTGATGATATAGTGATTTTTAGCGGGGGTAACAACAAGACGATCAAACTCATTAAACATCAAATCAGGAGGTACGAAAAAGCCTCTGGTCAAAAAGTGAATAATGATGAGCTTTTTCATAACCGCTCCAAATACTTCTCCTCATAGGATTAACAAAATGAGAAGAATGACTGTTTATATGGATAAAAAATTTCCTTTCAATTATTTGGGTTGTCCATTATATAGTGGAAAGAAAAATCTCAGCTATTTTGATAGTATGCTTGCAAAAATT
>NW_025851416.1:0-1057 GCF_002878395.1 Capsicum annuum
AGAATTTGGAGTGCTGGGAATGACGGATGCGATCATACCAGCACTAACGTACCGGATCCCATCAGAACTCTGAAGTTAAGCGTGCTTGGGCTAGAGTTACACTAGGATGGGTGACCCCTTGGGAAGTCCTCGTGATGCATCCCTCCCTTTTTTTTCCTTTAAAATTTTGTTTAATTTTGCCGGTTCGATCGGCGAATCTTTTTGTCTTTCCTCTTGACGTAAACGAGAAAGGGGGCGAGGCGCGGGGGCGCATGAGCGGAGTGTTACGGGCGGCACAGAAGAAAAAGGCTTAATAGAATTTGGAGTGCTGGGAATGACAGATGCGATCATACCTGCACTAGTGCACCTGATCCTATTAGAACTCCGAAGTTAAGCATACTTGGGTGAGAGTAGTACTAGGATGGGTAACCCCCTAGGAAGTCCTCGTGTTGCATCCCTTTTTTTTGCTTTGAAATTCGGTTTAATTTAGCCGGTTCGGTCGGCGAATCTTTTTGTCCTTCCTCTTGACGTAAACGAGAAAGGAGGCGAGGCGTGGGGGCGTGCGAGCGGAGTGTGACGGGCGGCGCAGGAGAAAGAGGCCTGATAGAATTTGAAGTGCTGGGAATGATGGATGCGATCATACAAGCACTAACGCACCGGATCCCATCAGAACTCCGAAGTTAAGTGTGTTTGGGTGAGTGTAGTACTATGATGGGTGACCCCCTGGGAAGTCCTCGTGTACCTTCCCTTCTTTTTTTTTCCTTCAAAATTTGGTTTAATTTTGCCGGTTCGATCGGCAAATCTTTTTGTTTTTCCTCTTGACGTAAACGAGAAAGCGGGAGAGGCGCAGGGGCGCGCGTGCAGAGTGTGACGGGCGGCGCAGGAGAAAGAGGCTTAATAGAATTTGGAGTGCTGGGAATGACGGATGCGGTCATACCAGCATTAACGCATCGGATCCCATCAGAACTTCGAAGTTAAGCGTGCTTGGGCGAGAGTATTACTAGGATGGGTGAACTCCTGGGATGTCCTCGTGTTGCATTCCTTCCTTTTTTTTCTCCTTTAAATTTTGGTTTAATTT
>NW_025851416.1:1157-2214 GCF_002878395.1 Capsicum annuum
AGAATTTGGAGTGCTGGGAATGACGGATGCGATCATACCAGCACTAACGTACCGGATCCCATCAGAACTCTGAAGTTAAGCGTGCTTGGGCTAGAGTTACACTAGGATGGGTGACCCCTTGGGAAGTCCTCGTGATGCATCCCTCCCTTTTTTTTCCTTTAAAATTTTGTTTAATTTTGCCGGTTCGATCGGCGAATCTTTTTGTCTTTCCTCTTGACGTAAACGAGAAAGGGGGCGAGGCGCGGGGGCGCATGAGCGGAGTGTTACGGGCGGCACAGAAGAAAAAGGCTTAATAGAATTTGGAGTGCTGGGAATGACAGATGCGATCATACCTGCACTAGTGCACCTGATCCTATTAGAACTCCGAAGTTAAGCATACTTGGGTGAGAGTAGTACTAGGATGGGTAACCCCCTAGGAAGTCCTCGTGTTGCATCCCTTTTTTTTGCTTTGAAATTCGGTTTAATTTAGCCGGTTCGGTCGGCGAATCTTTTTGTCCTTCCTCTTGACGTAAACGAGAAAGGAGGCGAGGCGTGGGGGCGTGCGAGCGGAGTGTGACGGGCGGCGCAGGAGAAAGAGGCCTGATAGAATTTGAAGTGCTGGGAATGATGGATGCGATCATACAAGCACTAACGCACCGGATCCCATCAGAACTCCGAAGTTAAGTGTGTTTGGGTGAGTGTAGTACTATGATGGGTGACCCCCTGGGAAGTCCTCGTGTACCTTCCCTTCTTTTTTTTTCCTTCAAAATTTGGTTTAATTTTGCCGGTTCGATCGGCAAATCTTTTTGTTTTTCCTCTTGACGTAAACGAGAAAGCGGGAGAGGCGCAGGGGCGCGCGTGCAGAGTGTGACGGGCGGCGCAGGAGAAAGAGGCTTAATAGAATTTGGAGTGCTGGGAATGACGGATGCGGTCATACCAGCATTAACGCATCGGATCCCATCAGAACTTCGAAGTTAAGCGTGCTTGGGCGAGAGTATTACTAGGATGGGTGAACTCCTGGGATGTCCTCGTGTTGCATTCCTTCCTTTTTTTTCTCCTTTAAATTTTGGTTTAATTT
>NW_025851417.1:0-493 GCF_002878395.1 Capsicum annuum
AAAAAAAGAATTATTTCTCATTCATATTAGCACGATTTATGTTGTTAAGGCGTTGATTAGAAGTACACGTTCTACTCTTTGATTCGATTTTATCAAATTTCAATTCAATTCTTTAATTTACAATTTTAAAAAGTAGACATCGAACACCGAATCGAACTATTTCAGTTTGGTTTGTTTTCTTTCAACTTCGTTTTTATTTGATTCAGTATTCAAAAATATTTGAACTTTTTGTCCTTTGTTAAAAGTGTCTGCTTTAGACAAAATCATTTCTTCAATATTTAAGAATCGAAAATTTATTAAATATTTTAATAAAACATATGTTATGTTTGCGCTATTTTATTAAAGTGTGAAGGATCTTTGAGAAGTGATTTAAATTTTTTACAATAGAAAAAATTATCTAATTTTAAATAATCAAATGTTATACGTGCAAGACACGTGGGGTTTAGCTAGTTAATATAAAAACCTAAAACTCTTTAATTGCTTCACTTTTTAC
>NW_025851417.1:593-1349 GCF_002878395.1 Capsicum annuum
AAAACCTAAAACTCTTTAATTGCTTCACTTTTTACATTTTACTTTCCAAGTTTTCAGAGAGTTCTCATTATTTTCTCATCTTACTTTTCTCATTCGTCAAGTTGTGATTTAGGTTTGTTTCTCTTCTTTCTCTTTTTATAGAATTATGTTATCATTAATTACTTTATGGAGTTAAGTTTTAAATAAGTTGTCTAATTCTTCATTCTTTTGTGTACACACATTTTATGTGAAGGAAACTTTCAGACAAGCTACTGTGACTAGTGACTTAGAAATTGAACTACTTAGGTATTCACATAATATTACTTTGAGAGATAATAGTTTAGATGTCTTAGTAATTTGCCAACTTAATTTTTATTGAAACTACTCTATGACCATTTTTTATTTTATTTTTTTTATCTTTTTAGTGAAAACATTTAATTTTTTTCTTCAATCACATTATAATTGTAAAAAAATCGAGAAAACCAAAAGAATCGAAAAAACTGAAAAAACCCGACTAAAACCGAAATATAAAAACTGATTGCATATTGATTTGATTTGGTTTATAGATTTAGAAAACCGACATTATTGGTTTGCTTATATTTTAATAAAAAACCAAACCAAACCAACCTATGTACACCCCTATATGCATCTACTTCTATAGTGAACTTTTGATTTACATTCAAAAACTAAATTTAAGAAAATCTATTTTCATTTTTATAATTAAGAACAGGGGTGATTCGAGGGTGAGACTAGTAAAATCTTTGTTTTAGGTCCCAA
>NW_025851418.1:0-4680 GCF_002878395.1 Capsicum annuum
TTTTCACTATTTTTCTAATATTTAAGAGTTAAAAATTAACTAAATATTTATAGTAAAACCTTTCTTTATTAGAAGTCATTATAATTAATAACAACTAATATCTTTTTCATTAGATTAAATCCTAAATCAACTAAAGTTGATTTTAAGAAGATCTGAAAAATCTAGAAAGAAACATGTATGCATTAAAATAAGAAAAATATAAGAAATATCAAATTTATAAAAGTTTTAAGTAAGTAATCAAAGATTTCTTTTAAAAAAATCTCAAATATAGAAAAAATAAATAAAAAAACAACGTACTACAAATATGGTTCAAATCGATGTCTCTCTTGACTCTAGTAATAAGAAAAAGAGATACTGCATGACGTGCACAAAATTGACGATCCATTAAACACTTAAACTTCTGATGCTAAAATATATATTTGTTTACAATAAAATATAAATTATGTTTATATTATTATATTAAAGTGTGAAAGATTTGGAGAAGTGATTTAAACTTCTTGCACGTCATTAAAAACATTCGCAATAGACAAAATCTTCAATTTTAAATAATTAAAAGTTACACGTGCGAGGCACGTGCGGTCAAAAAAGTTTTTATAACTTGTAATTAAACTTTAATAAAATAATTATTTAAAAATACTATTGTAACTTGCAATAAACAATCTAACAAATGGGATAATTTTCTCTTTTATGAATTGCTTTGGGTCCATTTGTAAATTCTGAGAACTTTAGCCCAAGCCCAAATATTTGGGATGAGAAACAATAGAGCCCAGATTCCTTAAAATCTTGGGAAAACCCTCCTGCCTGTACCTCTTTAACTCTCTCTGCAGCGGAGTCCTCTGTTCTCTCCTCTTCAGAGGAACAAAATAAAAAAGGTACTCTCTTTGGTCCTCTCACGTGCTTTCTCCTTTACACCAAAATCTTATTCCTTGTTGACTGGTAAATCAAATTTTTTGGCTTGAGATGCTGTGATTATAGCAATTTAATGCATGTTGTTACTAGCTTGTTATCGTTATTGCTATGCTAATTTGCGTTTAATAAGTAAGAATCAATTTTCAATAATATGGTATAAAGCTTATTGTTGAGTTCTGCAGAGGGTGCTTCGTTCCATCATGGAAGGCATCGAAATGGAACATCCTTTCCTGGAGAACTCCTCAGATGACTTCTGCAACACTGTGTTATCGCAATTTTGCAAATCCAACAACGAGCACCACGTGCACATTTGCACTGCCATTGGTACAATGTCACAGGAGCTCAGAGACCAGAGTTTTCCTCTAACGCCAATTGCGTACTTCGGTGCCACTTGCTCTGCACTTCAAAGCCTTTATACTGCGACTCCTGAAGGACCGCCATCCCACCTTATTGATGCTCTTTCCACAATTTTGTCTCTCGTTGTTCCTAGAATAAACCAAGCCATTTTGAGAAAGAAATATGAACATTTATCTCATGTTATGATTCAACTTCTTGGATTAAAGACCATTGGTACCGAAGGGATTGTTTCGTGCTTGAAGTGTGTTAAGCATTTGCTAATTGTCGGAGCTAAGGGGAACTGGTCTGATGTTGCTAAACTCTATGGTGTGTTTATTGGTTATATAACGGATGATCGGCAAAAGGTCATTACTTTTCTTCTTTATTTAACAGTTTTGATAAGAAATCTGATTATTGTAGTGTCTTTCACCTACTGGTATGCTGTTCTTTTGGTTAATCTATCTAGTACATCTTTAACAATATGGAAGTTATAAATGTCGTGTAAAAGTGACTTGAGATAATCTGACTGGGAACAGTCTTTCCTTTACACGGACGGGGATGATTTAAGGAGCGTTTTCAGGGTATTTTCTTTTGAATGTTAAGTCTTTATCTTATTCAGTCCATGTTTTTTGTTAGAGCTAAGGTTGAACCACGTTCTTTTATCCTGCAAGCAACACCATATTAAAAGGAAGTATTAAAGCTCAAGATAGCTTTATCAGTCTATTGGAAACAACCGCTCTAACTCACCTCTAGGGATGAAAAATAGGGCGGGGCAAGCCTTAACTGGTAAGATTTCATCCCGCCCCACCCTGCGTAGACCTGTCATGCCGCGCCTTGTTAAGTTCTTTTTTTTTTTTTTTTCTTTTTCTTTGTTCTTGATCTGTTGTTTATGTTGGATCAAATTCAATCAACTTCCGAAATATTAGATAATGGAAATAAGCTACTGGAGTTTTTTTTTATAGAAACATTTAGGGGTTGAAAGTAGAAGGTTAAAAATATTTAGAATTAAATAGTACTGTAATAGCTTTATATAGAACCAAATGAGATGTATAACAATTTACTGTTCTTGCTTAGTGACTCATTATTTACATTGATAAACGACAGTAAGAAAAATAAAGTAATAAACATCAGTGTTGATATGATCTCACAGTACTACAATGTTTTATTCATAATAAGGGAAATCTGTTGTGCCTAGACTATTGTTTGCAGTTATTGGTGCGAACTGTTAAGTGTGAGTAAGTTGTTATAATGATGCAAGTTACGTGAAGAACTTCTAACTGCGTTATAATTTATATTAGATATAAAGTTTATATTATATATACGGTTTATATATATATATATATATATATATATATATATATATATTCACACACACACACACACTGGAGGAGGAGAGGTAGGCCGAAGAAATACTGGAGGGAAGTGATTAGACATGACATTGAGCAGCTTCAGCTTACTGAGGACATGACACTGGATAGGAAGGTGTGGAGGTCGCGGATAAGGGTAGAAGGCTAGGATGAGTGCGTGGGTTGTAGCAAGTAGTTAGAAGAGCTCATGTATAGCTGGGTTAGTAATCCTAGGACTGTGTCCATAAGTAGGAGCCCCTAGTTAGGAGGGTTTGATGTTGCTACTAGGTGGGTGTCCTATTTTAGATTTCCTATTTCTTATCTCTTATTTCATATTGCGCTTATTTATCTTATTTTGTATTGCTCTAATTTTTATTTTATTATGTCTTATTCCTCATTATGCTCTTGTTTACTATTCTTTATCTTGAGCCGGGGGTCTATTGGAAACAACCTCGCTACTTCTTCGGAGGTAGCGGTATGGACTGTGTACATTTTACCCTCCCCAGACCCCACTTTGTGGGAATACACTGGGTTTGTTGTTGTTGTTGTATATATATACACACACACATATATCTGCCCTGCCTCGTTATATATTTCTTAAAATAAAATTTACCCTTCCTTGCCCTATCTAATTTCTCCCCCGCCTTGCCCCGTTAAGGGCATGCCCTCCCCTCCCTGCTCTTGTGCCGCCTCATTGCCATCCCTACTCACCTCTAAGGTAGTGCTACGGATTGCACACACTTTACCCTTCCTAGACCCCACTTGGTGGGAGTATACTGGGTATCTTGTTTTTAAGATAGTTTTATCAACTATGTTATATACAGTGCTGGTACAAGCTTAGAACTTCTTGTATTTAAACAATGTACAAGCTTAGAACTTTCCTATATGGTGATATGATAAGTAAGATGCATGTTCTACAGCATCTACAATTTTTCAATTTCAACAAGTCATGATGAGAACATTTTTATATTGATTTTGTCATAAGAGATGTGTGTACCAGCAGAATGATTAAGGTAATATTTATTTCAAAATGTTATTGGTGTACAGCCATGCTCTGTAATTCTGACCCTTCTTAAGATTCCATAATAGTTACTGCAAAGAGAAGTTAATATTTTAGATTTGAGGTTATTTTGTTAACACGTTGAGTTTGATGAGAAAATATACCGGTTAAAACAGATGAAGGAAAAAATTGTAAATTTACATGGATGGATAATATTGTAGCTATTCTTTTCATATGCGTAATTCTTCAACTAATGTTAGGAAGGTCAAGTACATTCAGTGACTTATCTTCTGTTTTGGATTGGTCGATTGGATAGGTGAGAAAGGTTGCACATAATTGTCTTTGCGATGTCCTGCAAAACATTCAATCATCATCTATGCTTGCTCCTCTATTGGCACCTGCAAGTGAAGCCATCACAAAGCTGTTTGAAAGTTCCCTTCTGCTTGCAGGAGGAACTACTGTAAATGCCTCTGAAAGACCCAATGGAGCACAAGAAGTTTTACATGTGCTGGATGCTCTGAAACTTTGTCTTCCATTTATGTCTTCAAAGTACCTGAATAACACTTTGAAGTACTTCAAATCTTTATTGGAATTGCGTCAGCCTCTTGTTAATAGGCGCATCACGGATGGTTTGAATGCTATTTGTATCCAGCCAACAGCAGAAGTATCCCCAGAAGTGCTTCTGGACCTCTTGGATTCATTTGCTACTTCAGTTTCTGCAAATGTGTCATCTGCTGATACTTTGACATTCACAGCTCGCTTGCTTGGCATTGGGATGAGAAGAGTATATTCAGTTAACAGGCAATTATGTGTGGTTAAGCTCCCTGTGATTTTCAACTCTTTTAGTGGTGTGTATTTTTCCTATTCTTTTACCTTGCATAGATTGCACTATTCTGAATAAAATAATTTTAAAAATTTGATCTGTTTCATGCAAAAAAAGAGGGGGGAAAAGGCTTTCACTGTCCCTACCAACGTAGTTCTTTTTGTATGCAATTCTGGTTGTGGTAGTTGTTGGTTCACTAATTTATTTTATGGCTTTTCAGATGTACTGGGTTCTGAACATGAGGAAGCTATAAGGGCTGCACTCGA
>NW_025851418.1:7680-141511 GCF_002878395.1 Capsicum annuum
AGCTATTGTTGAATGCAAACTCAATCAAAGGCAAGTGGTCATCCCAATTTCTGTTGAAGTCAATTGTATACGCCCTTAGCATATCTTCAAGAGTCTGAATGGTCCTCTCTGCTTGACCATCTATCTGAGGATGAAATATTGTGCTGAGATGGACTTGGGTACCGAGACCCATTTGGAATGCTTTCCAAAAGTGAGAAGTGAACTGCGTACCTCTGTCTGAGATGATAGATAGTGGAACACTGTGTAATCTGACTAACTCCCTGACATTGAGTTTGGCATAATCCTCGGTGGAATAAGAAGTATGAATAGGAAGGAAATAAGCTGACTTGGTCATTCTATCTATAATGACCCAGACTGAATCATGCTGATGACAAGTTTTAGGCAAACCCGTCAAGAAGTCCATGTTAACTTCTTCCCACTTCTAAGTAGGAATGGTGAACTCTTGCATAGAACCACTAGGTTTCTGATGCTCTATCTTAACCTGCTGACATGTAGAGCACTTAGCCATAAACTCTGCAACATCTTTCTTTATCCCACTCCACCAATAGATCTCCCGCATGTTGCGGTACATCTTAGTGGCCCCTGGATGAATAGAGTATCGCACACCATGTGCTTCTGCAAGAATTCACTGCCTTGATTCATTTACACCTGGAACACATACACGACCCTGACAATGAAGGACACTATCTCCCCCTTAGAAGAAAACCTCGACTTTCTGATTCTGAACTGACTCTTTGAGCTTGACAAGGCTAGGATCCCTATCTTGTTTCTCTTTCACCTCAGAAACTAGAGATAACTCTGAACTACTATGAACACATACACTACCCTCTGAAGATTCGACTAAGCGAACGCCTAGTTTGGCAAGCTGATGGATATCCTAAGACATTTTTTTCTTACTATCCTTAATGTGAGAAATACTACCCATGGAGAGTCGATTCAGGGCGTCGGCCAAAACATTGGCCTTGTCCGGATGATAAAGGACACTCATGTCATAATCCTTCGTGAGCTCTAACCACCTTCTCTGGCGAAGATTGAGATCTTTCTGAGAAAAGAAAAACAGGATGCTTTTATGGTCTGTGAAGACATCTACATGAACTCCATAGAGATAATGTCTCCAAATCTTTAAGGCAAAAACTACCGCTGCTAACTAAAGATCATGAGTAGTTTAATTCTTCTCATATGGCTTTAACTGTCTAGAGGAGTAGGCTATCACCTTACCATGGTACATGAGGACACAACCTAAACCCACTCTGGATGCATCACAATAGACTACAAAACCATCTAAACCATCTGGACTAGCTAGAACTGGAGCGGAGGTGAGTCGATTCTGCAACTCTTGAAAGCTCTTCTCGCATGAATCTGAACACTGAAACTTAATCTTTTTCTGAGTCAATCTGGACATGGGAGATGCAATAGAATAAAATCCCTTGACAAACCATCTGTAATAGCTAGCAAAACCCAAGAAACTCCTAATATATGGAGATACAGGTTTGGGCCAGTTTCTTACTACCTCGGTTTTCTGAGGATCTACTCTAATTCCATCACCGGAAACAATATGGCCAAGGAATGCTACTGATCTAAACCAAAATTCGAACTTCCTGAACTTAGCGAATAATTGGTGATTCCTAAGAGTCTGAAGAACAATCCTGAGATGGTCTGCATGATCACGCTCTGTGCGAGAATAGACCAGAATATCATCTATGAAGACTATGACAAATATGTCCAAGTACCGGTTGAACACACGATTCATCAAATCCATAAAAGCTGCAGGGGTATTACTAAGACCAAATGACATAACTAAAAAATCGAAGTGACCACACCGAGTACGGAAAGCTATCTAAAAAATGTCACATTCTCTAACTCTGAGTTGATGATAGCCTGATGTGAGGTCTATCTTTAAGAAGTAACTGGCACCCTAAAGTTGGTCAAATAGATCATCAATCCTGGGAAGAAGATATCTATTCTTGACCGTGACCTTGTTGAGTTGACGGTAATCAATACACATCCTAAGAGAACTGTCTTTCTTGCGCACGAATAATACTGGCGCACCCCATGGGGAAACGCTGGGTTTGATAAATCCCTTATCTAAGATATCCTTCAACTGATCTTTTATTTTCATGAGTTCTGCTTGTGCCATTTTATATGGCAGAATAGAAATAGGTTGAGTATCCAAAAGAAGGTCTATGCTGAAGTCTATTTCCCATTCGGGAGGAATTCCTGGAAAATCTTTGGGAAAGACATTTGAGTATTCATTAACTACAGGGACTGTTTCGAGGCTGGGTTATTCAGAACTGGAATCTTTAACATGCACGAGATGATGCACTGACCCCTTAGAAATCATTTTCCTTGCCCAAAGGTAGGAAACAAGTTGACCCCTGAACGCTGAAATGCTACCCTTCCGCTTTAGGACGGGCTCATTCAGGAACTAAAATTAAACTATTTAGTTTTTGTAGTCGACTGTGGCATAGCAGGAATGAAGCCAATCCATGTCGAGAATGACATCAAAACCCGTCATCTCTAACTCCACTAAATCTGCTGACGTGGATTTTTGAGATATCATAACTGGGCAGTTCCTATTTACCCATCAGGCAATGATGGTTTTACCCACTGGGGTAGAGACTGAGAGGGGCTCTGCTAGGACTTCGGGACTAATTTTGAAATTGCCTGCTATGTACGGAGTAACAAAAGACAAAGATGCACCTTGGTCTAGCAAAGCATAAACATGAACATGGAAAATATGTAACATACCAGTAACGACATAAGGAGAATTTTCCTGATCCTGCCGGGTCTGAAGAGCATAGAATCTATTTGGGCATTGCCAACTGGTAGCATTGGAAATGGCACCCTGCTGGTTCGGTCGACTGGACTGAGCTATAGAATGATTTTGCTAACCTTGAAGACTTGACTACAGACACTCCCTAATCCTGTGGCCTGGCTTGCCACAACCAAAATAGACATCACTACGGACTCTGCAAATACCCTTCTGGATCTTACCACAAGTCTGACAAAGGGGATTCGTTCGGGCACTGTTAACACTGCCCTGAGATTTAGAGCCTGGCGCTTTGTTTCTATTGCCATCTCTGAACTTTGACACTAGAGCGCTGGTCGAGGAAGGAGCTGGAATGGCTGACTTAGAGCAAAACTATGAACGGTTTCCGCCATCTGACTTGGGGTGAGCAAAGTTGAAATTACCTGACCTTACTCTCTTGTTTTGCCTCTCCCTAGTCTTAAACTTCTTCTCTTCTACCTGCTAGGCATGGGTCATGAGTATGGCTAAGGTCATATCACTGATCAGTATCGAAGACCTATACTCATTTACCACGTTGTCGTTGACCCCTGATATGAACTTTCTCATCTTAGCTCTTTTGTCTGCAACCACATGAGGAGCATACCTGGCTAGCTGACTAAATCTGAGAGAATACTCCCTAACCATCATATTCCCCTGCCTGAGCTTGATGAACTCAAGAACTTTGGCTTTCCTCAGCTCTTGGGGAAAGAATCTATCTAAGAAGGCTGTGAAAAATTCCTCCCACTCAATAGGGCCTGTATCATCTAACCTCTCAGACTTCCACTGTTTGTACCAACCATGAGCAACATCCTATAACTGGTAGGCGGCTAACTCAGCACTCTCAATAGAAGTAACACCCATGATATCGATGACCTTCTGGACTTGGTCAACGAACTCCTGAGAATCCTCATAAGACTTAGACCCATGTAAAGATGGAGGGTTTATTCGGGTAAAGTCCCGAACCCTAGCTGCTTTGGGAGTTGCCACTGGATTGGATGGAATGACTTGTGGTTGTTCATTCTGTGTAGCCATGGACTGAGCAAGTGTGGTAAATGCGGCTCTAAATTTCGCATAGGAAATATGTTCACCCAAAGGATCTTCGGGCTGAGGAGCTGGCTGGTTTCTTCTCTTTGGGGCCATGGTCTGGAATGAGAGAAGAATAGATTAGACTGAGAGTTTAACAGATGATTATGCTCACTAGCATGACATGAATAATGAAGAAAGGAGACTATTCCTAAAACATCTTATAGTCTCCCGTACATAAATGTGGCACGCAACACACCTATGTACAAGACTCCACTAAATGCAGTTTTCAGACTTCCTAGGACTCTATTGAACCTTAGGCGCTGATACCAAGTTTGTAACACCCCAATTCGCTGAACCGGAATGCTATATAGTGCTCATGAACCTGAGGGACCACAAGCTAATCCATGACTGATATCTGTACCTGTATACTGCAAATCATAATATAATAATGCAAAATATAGAGAACTGTAAGGCCATAAGGTTCAACTGAATAAAACTATGTGGGCGAAAATACCCAAAACAACTCAATCTGAATGTAAATCTGAACATAAATCTTAAAGTTAATCTGACAGCCTCTAAACTATCTGAATAAGGAGTTGAAGGAACATGTCTTCAACTAACTCCATAAAACTGAACTGAAGAAATAAATAAATGTATCAAATCATATTGTCCTCGAATAAATGAGGACTCACTGTGTCTCTATAAATAGAATGCTACTGCTACTGTTGGGCTGGAGCTCGTGTCTCGGAACCTATGGTGTAACATGAAAAGAAAGCACCATACCACAAATGCATCAGTACAACTGGATTACTAAGCATACGAGGAAGGTAGGCTGAACATAAAGGGTTTCATGCATGAATAATACTGACTGACTAATATGAACGTGGGAATGTAAACACACATATATAGAAACTGGGACTGTGAATACATGATAGCATGACCTGTAAGCTAATACATGGTTTACTGATAACTATCATGATTGATACTAAAACTGATAACATAGGCAACTATATCTGATAGTCCTGTATATATTGAAATCTGAAAAATGCCTTGAGTTCTTTTATAGAGACTGATACTGAAACTGTGGGAAGTAGTGTTTAACCTACATGCCCCATATATGCCGTTATTGCTAAGCTGGGGTCCAATCTCTTCCCTGACTGGAGGAGTGTCAATACCATGCCACGGGTAAGAATAGCTTGTGAGTGACCCTTATCTGGTGGGTACTCAATGAGAAAGATAAGAACCCTAAACTGACGGGTTAACCCACCTCAACAACCCTAATCTGATGGGTTAAGATGTCTCAACATACGCAAGCTACGTAGTTTTGGAACACAAGGATGACTACTAAGAATCACACCCTGAACTAGAGGGTGAGTTCCCATCCTTGGGTTCACTCGGTGCTAACCTCTACTCCCATCTGGAGGGACTGGACATGAATAACTGGATGTGCATGACTTAATCTTACTGAATTCCATTGACTAGTGGAATGTTACTAATATCTGACAACTGACAAAGATCATGAGGTTTTCCTGAGTCACATGACTGACTGAAGTCTACGGAATCATAGCTATCATGAAACATGACATGGATCTAGGCACACAGCTATAGTTTTCGGGTACAAGTACCCCCAGGACTTGATGGAAAAAAACTGACACACATGACTGACTTGATCATAAGAGTAGAGTCGATAATTTATAATATCATAAGTAGGGATCTCATACTAAGCATGGTTATCAACAATGTATTGCATGGAAAGGATTTCATATCACATGGAAGTACTTGCACAATCTTAATATCATGTTCATTGCATAAACACATTGGCAACACATACCAATAGCATGGAAGTTCATGTGGATTGCATGGTAATCACACATCTTGTTCATAAGTAGGATTTGCAAGTAAACATAGCATAATCTCATAAGAATAGTTCATGAGTATTCTATCAATATTTAAAAGGCACATTATCAACATAGAAGTCATTGGAACGTCAGGGCATATCATGAATCCTTCACTTAGTCACAATTTAGATATATTGCATGATTTCTAGTTTCTTAAGCATTTTATCAAAAACCTTACATGCACATCTTAAGCATAGGTGAAATCATCAAATTATACATCATGAACAACCCAATTTATATGTTTCCAACTCATATAATATCATGAAATTCAAAAAAAAAACATATAAAGATTCCATCTTGGGAATCACCCAATATCAACAACATGATCATCAACACCCAAAAATGTAGAAATCATACTTTATAATGAAAAAGAGGGTGTTTGAGTTTTATGGATGAAAGGATCCATAAATCAACTCACACATACCTTAGAAGGAAAGATTCTTGATGATTGATGGATGAATTTCCTTGAAATCGGATCTTCAAGCTTAGTTACACAACCCTAGTTGTTTTTCTCTTTCAGTGCACTTGGATGATGAGTTTTGAGATGATAATAGGGTTGCAATATGTTTAGAAGTTCTATATTTCGTAGGGTTAAGTGTAGGGTCGTGTAAGGAGTATTAAAAGAATTAATTAACCTTAAAATAACTCAAGAAAAACTATTTTTGGCACCTGAAATTGACTTAGGCGGTGCCCAAGTGATCGCCTATGCTTGGGTTGGGCAGCACCGAACCAATCGCCTATGCTTGGGTTGGGCGGTGCCTAACCAATCGCCTTTGCTTATTGTCTCTCACGAAAATGGGCATAACTTTTTGCTCGGGTATTGGATTAAGGCAAAATTAGTATCATTGAAAAGCTAACTTGATTCTCTACAATTTGGTGGGTCTAAATCAGCCAAAATACCACATTAAAATCGAGTTTTACTTGTTCAAAAATAACCTTTCCAAAATCGAACACTAGAACTTGGTGGATTAAAAAACTCTTAGCTTGTATTACCTTAAGTGACTCATATAAACATGCTTAATGAATCATAAGCTATCCTATCACTAGGATATTCATTGTAATTTATGTACTCAAGTATGAATCACAGGATAGGAGATTTCATACATAGAAATACTTATTCACTTCCTAGCTTAGAAATATGTGGGGTATTACAAATGAAGAACCAACTTTTAAAGTATAGAAGAGACATGGGAAAACATACAACATAAGATTCAATCATATCAAATGGGATCTGCACCATTAAAGCATATGAAAAAAACATAAATCCTGTAATATTAAAAAGCCCCATAAGAAGAAAAGATAGAAAACTAACAAAAGGATAACAAAGGGACAAATGTAATAGGAATTAGGTAAAGGAAGGTTTAGGGGAGAGGTATTTGAGAAACATCTCAATTCTGACACTTTCTGCAGTATGAGAAATTAGTTAATGCTTGGTGACATCATTAGCTTCTGCATTCATCCATTGAACCTCCTTAGTGAATTCTACAACTTTTGTCTAGCGTTCTACATTATTAACTGTAAGTGCCTCAATAGCACCTGGTCCATCTGAGGATAATTTTTTGTTGTTTATCTTTATGAGCAAAATTTATGCATCCTTAGTATCCAAATATACCCTTATCTACTCATTTCATTGCTTGAGTTTTCATCAATATCCAATATCTCTGACACTTGGGACACAGTCGCCAATATCTCTGACACTTGGGACATTTGTTTTACTGTTCCACGAGTCCTTTTGCTCCCCATAATTCCAAAGTTATTGGATTCCTTTGTAAGGAAATACCCATAAAGCATACCATATTTTCCTTCCTTCTCCTAAATGACCTTATACATGTTCTAAAAAAATAAAGTATGTAGACTTATGAACTCAAATTTACTGAGACATTCAACTGTAAACAAGTTAATAGGAGAATTTATTATATTTGTTTACCTTGGTAAAAAGACCTTTTTGATTAATTCAAACACCAACTGAAACTTTCTAATGAGAAACTTCTTTCTTACACCATCTACTAATGTTCCTCCAACTTTTGAGGCATCAATCATATACTATATTGAGGCCTGATTCTTTAAATAGTCCTCACACCTATAATAGGCACATCCAGGATCTTCCCCAGTGCCTCATCATAAAATTTTAATGACTTTTCTTGCACTTGGGTAGTTAGTCTCAGCACATCATTTGATAAATCCATAGTATAATAGAATTATCTTGCTTCTCTTTCAAATACCATAGGAGTTGGTTCCTCTGTGAAGTGTAACCATCCTTGGTGTCCTACGCACTTAAATAACTCTACAATACATAGTTTTTCATAAATCCAGGGATCAAAAACTCTACCATACAGTACGTTCTAGGTTTTAAAAACCTTATTTCATTCTAATCTAGACGCATACATATTTTTATCCTCTTTCTTTCTTCTTTTAGAATCACCATTTTGTTCTTATTCATTAACTTTTCTGTTCATAGAACTAGGACCCTCTGAGACTTTTTTCTTCTTTACAATGATGTATTTTTTTCATACCAATGCGACTTCTTAACTTCACAGTAGAGGACCTGGTCCTTCTATCTCCATGGACTTCTATTGTTAATTTTTCTATTCTAGCACTAACACCAGGATTAATATCTTAACCTACTCCAATATCTACCACTTTTGTATTTTTGTCCTCTACAACACTAACT
Source organism: Capsicum annuum (assembly GCF_002878395.1). NCBI lineage: Eukaryota > Viridiplantae > Streptophyta > Magnoliopsida > Solanales > Solanaceae > Capsicum > Capsicum annuum. The sequence goes on from NW_025851418.1 coordinate 16,064, forward strand.
TTCATCAGTTTCCATCTAATAGTAGTATATGATTTTCTATCCTTCAAAGTGTCTCCCATCAATATCTTCTTAGAACTCCTAGTTGAGTATGTTCTAGTAATGTTCAAACTAGTTTCCATCACCTTCTCTTTTATTTTACTACCATGCTAGTTTTGAACTGACCACCTTAGAGGTAATTCCTCATCATCAAATTCAATTCCTAATTTACAGGTTGTACGAACTCTCCAACCTTTGTGACATCTTCCTTTCCACATTTTATTTTCTATTCAACACAAAAAGAGAGTTCCTTACGATCATTGTTGAGCAGAAATAAATTCTTATCTACCCAATTCTCACAAATGGAAAGGTCAGACCTTTTTACTTGAATTTTTTCATTGAATAGTATTGAAAAAATAGGGTTTGACTCTTAGGTAGTAGGGGAACTAGTTATGTTAAATGTTTTAAATGCTTCAGGTTTTTTTGTTCTTCTTAGTCAAGAAAAGCTTAAGTTTAAGAAGCTTCGAGTTCAATTACTGAACCAAAGATCTGATATATGTCCACCATCATGGCTGACCCAGTAGGGGATTTCATGATGGCTGAAGTTTCGATGGGAATGGATATATCATGAGTCTTAGTAGTTTCTAAAGTGGACAAAGTATGTGACATGGATGTAGATTCTTGTTAAGGGTTTAAGGTTAGGTGGTCTATAATTTTAGGCATTGAAGAATTAGAATGTTCGATTTGGGGTTCTTCAAACCAAATTTTTAGAGATTGACTAATTTCTACGTCTTTAGTGGAGCTCAAGTGATTGGTAATTTCAGCTATATGAAGAATTTATGAAAGGGAGAATAAAAAATGTTTGTTTCCGAGAGGATGAATGATTGTGAAAAATGATCTGCTAAATGATTTGGAACATAATGGAATGGAATGAGTTTGATATTTTTATTTAAGGGAAGTGATTATTGTCATTGAGAGGCTTTTTGATTGAAATAAAATGCCTGGTCCTAATAGGTGCCACCCTTCACCTTACTAAAGATTTGACAACTTTTACTCACAAAAGGAAAGACATGGAATTTTTTGAAAGAATTTAATGATTTTTAAGCCACACTATTTTTGTACAAACCTAAGATATAGGACTAGGTCCCTCTCTTTCATAAGTGAATCCTCAAATTTGTTTTTGTCTCAATAATTTTCGTCCAAAGTTATTTCCGTATGTGTAGACCTAAAAAGGTAGAGTACTAAGTTAGACAACCCAGCACATACTTTTTTAGGCATACTAGCCTCTTGATCATATACAATTTTATTGTGTAAATAGATTTATATAAGCATGTCAGGATATTTTGATCAACCCTAGACTCAACCTAGTCTACAAAAATTGTTCCTTGTGAAGATCCTTAGGAAAGATGTCTACTATATGATCTCCAGTCTTTAAGAATATCATGAAAATAGCTCCCTTCTCAATATTTTCTCTCAAAAAATTTATGCCTGACATAAATATGCTTTGTCTTCTTATGTTGCACAAGATTTTTAGCAAAATAATAGTAGTTGTATTATTACACATCATAGGGATAGTTTATGAGACAATCCAAAAATTCATCAGTGCTTGCTTGATCTATGCTCAGCCTGTGTGTTTCTGTACATCCATTTGGTCCCAATAATTGTTCTTTCAACATTCCTAGGGACCAGGTGCTGGATTTTACTTATTTTAAACTAATGAAGCTCTTCTTGTATTGCATTAATATAGTCATAATTGTTAATAGCTCATATCCCATTTTTAGGCTCAATAGGGACAAGAATGCTGAGAATTTCATGAAATTTCTGCCTTGAGCTCTTGTTTGGACTTCAGATTCAAAAGGTGAAGTTAGATTCTTAAGTGGGTGTGAAGATTCGTGCCTCCAGTTTTGACCGTCTATGATGAGTTCCACAAGAACCAGGTCGCTGATGATTTTTATTTGACCCTTTATGAGGTTCTTCAACTACGCAAGGGATTATAATTGAGATCCTGGATCACCATTAACTTGACTATTCCCAACTGCATCATTTAATCGTCGAATAGCATCTTCACCAGTATCATCCTTTTGAACAGAAATGAGTTATTCAATATCATAATCTTTATTATTACTTGGATGCACTAGCTTTCTTAACTCATAAAAGAGCAAATGTATACTTTCTTGCACACAGAGTTCTTTTTTTTAAAACATTGTATGATTTTCTTATTGACATGTTTCCCACAAATACTGCTTAATCACTTTTGGAGTCAACCATTACTAGTTTATTTATCCCATTATTTAGAACAAAGCATATGCACCCAATAAGTCTGAAGAAGTCAACCTTAGGATATATATTGATCACAAGCTCATATGGGGTCTTTTTTAGGATAGGTCTAATCAAAAACTTGTTTGTCACAATACAGGCAATACTAGAAGTTTTAGCCCAAAAGCATTTTGGATGCCCACTGCCAATTAACATAGTCCTGGCAATCTCCTTGAGGTTTTGTTCTTTCTTTCAACAACTCTATTTTGATGAGGAGTCCTAGGAGCATTAAAGTTATGACTAATTAAAAATTCATGATAAAATCTTGCAACTTAGGATAAAACTGAATTGAACAATCTTATAATTCAGCTTCATTTGAATTTGCTTGGCAAAGGTTATAGAACCTCATGGTTTCATCCTTTGTTCTCATGAACATTATCTTGGAAAACCTTGAGTAGTCATCCACAATGACAAATGCATACTTATTTCCTCCTCTACTTAGGACATTAATAGGTCCACAAAGATCCATGTGTTGCAACTCAAGAGGTCTAGAAGTGTAAAGCCCCAAATCTGGTACCCAGAATGCTACACGGTGCTCATGACCCTAAAGTACCTCAAGCTAACCCATGACTGATATTTGTACCTATATGCTGCATGATATACCGTATAAATATAGAAACATTAACTAAAGGTACATAAGGTTCAAATCTATAAAATAACTGATAAATCATAACATATGGATTGAGTATGAAATTCCCAAAACACAGAAATAACTTCTGAACATGATAGTCTGAAAAACCTCTAACTGACTGAATTGTCTGAATAAGGAGTTTATGGAACATGTCCCCAACTATCTCCAACTAATAAATCAATTAATAAGATAATAAAATAATGATAATGTCCTTAAAATATAAGGACTCACTGTTGCTCTGACTGCTGAGACTGGAAAGCTACTAATTCTCTAAACCTTGTGTCTCGGAACCTATGGTATATGACACCGTAGAGCAAATACACAGAACTTTGAATATACTAGTATGCATGTGAGGTAGGCTGAATGCATGGGGTTCATATGCATGAACAATACTGACTAACTCAATCATATAAACATGACAATACATGCTTAAATACATTGTAACTATATCTGAGATCATGATAACATGAATTTATCAATAACTAAGATTACTGAAAACTAAGCTCTGAAAGTTGATATAACTTATAACATGAGTAACTGTATCTGACAGTCCTAAATTTGATAGAACTAGCTGAGTTCTGTACTGCTCTAAGTTGAATGTATCTAATAGTCTTGAATTCTGTAGAAATATCTGAGGTCTATTACTTAGACTGAATGAGTGTATATGGTATTCCTGATTCTATAACTAAAATTATGGGAAGTAGTTATCTTACTGATATACCTCTAATATGCCATTATGGCTGACTTGGGCTCCAATCTTTAACCCCAATTGGAAGGGTTTTAATACTACGCCACTGGTAAGGACAATCTGTGAGTAAACCTCATCTAGTGAGTACGGTGGGAACACTCATATAATGGGTTAAGCCACCTCATCTACCCTCATATAACAGGCTATGATGTCTCAACCAATGCTGGCTACATAGTTCCGGAATGCAAGGATTGCTTCTAAGAATCACACCCTCATATTACAGGTGAGTTCCCATCCTTGGTTTCACTCGGTGCTAATTCATACTCCCATCCAAATAGACACTAATCATGGATTACTGAACTTAACTGGTCTTAATTAAGTGATTTCCATTGACTGACGTAATATCATTGGTTGACTGAGGATATCATGAAAAGATAACTCGTACTCTCGGCACACAGTTAAATTTTTTTGGTACAAGTACCCCCAGGACTTAATGGATAGAAAATGACAAGGCATGACATTCTTGAATGCATGACTAACATCAATAATCCATAATACAATAATTGAATATATTTCATGGGCATTTGATGATCATAGCTTGGTATGTGAATAAGATAGCATGTATACATAGCATAATTACATATGGCTAACTCATGAGAAATCCAAAAAACCAATTTCAATACATAAGAATAATATAGAAGTCATTTTGGATCAAAATTTAGCTATAGTGCATAATTTCTATCTTCCTAGGCAATTTGTCAAACACCTTGCATGCACCCTTAGGGCATAGGTATAATCATCAAATTGACACAATATAAATAACTTAATATGTGGATTTCACTCACTTGCTAATACAGTTTCATGAAAAACACATAAATATGCCAACTTGGGAATCATATAACAAGATAAACATGGTTACAAACAACCCACGACATAGCTTTTATGATTCATAATTTAAAATAGAATTTTTGAGATTTCTGGATAAAAGGAATCTATAAATCAACACAATGCATGAAAATTGACGGAGAGACTTTCTTAAAATTGAATCCACAATTGAATACCTAGCTTGTTCTTGAGATAAAAGTGAGAGAGACTAGTATATTTTCGGTTCCAAATAGCTGAATCTCGTATTAAAGGGCTTAAATTTGGGTAGGAAATTGACCCTTTTAACCCTCAACGCATCTTTTAATTTCAATGAAAATTTCGCGAATTGGACCCCTGGCACGATACGGTGCTAACGCGCCATGTCACTTGAATTGGACAACTGGGAAATTGAGGGATGGCGTGATGCGAAGCCATCGCATTGCCACTTCATTTGCGATGTGGAAGTTTTGTGCGACGCGCCACTATCGCGGAACATTGCTGGAATTTGAAAATTGCCATTTTCTCCTGTGGCGCGATGCGCCACTGACTAATGTGGCGTTGTTTTACGAGGGGAACTTAAAATAGTCATAACTTCTTACCCAATTATCAGATTTAGGTGAATCTTATATCGACAGAAAGCTTATTGGATTTCCCACATGACAAAAAGTGAAAATCTTAAAATTTCCATGCGTAAAAGAGTGTATTCATCTTCAAAAGTAAGCTTCTAACATCCTTGGGATGATTTCAAACTAGGTAGAAATACATGGTATTGCAATATCTTTCCCTTGATAACATTCATCCACAAATAAGACTGAGTGAGAGGGGAGAAGATAAACTGACATACATACTGAACATGTATATCTAATGCATGTGTAACTGATTCATGAATACATAACTGAGTTTCTCACTTGGAGAATTCATGTCTAATGCAAGGACACATGACTAATCTGACGCATGAACATATGCCTGAATATACAATGGTACTTAGTACAATGTTTAAAAATGGAATTTTGAAAATGAGATTGATACCAAGTTGTAATTGAAATCTGGACTTAAAAATTTAAAAGCTTAAGGAGAACTGTTACCTTGAGCTTGATTTGAGTCAGCAGAGAAGAGGTGAGTATACTTGGTATGCATGTTTGATTCTACTTCCCATGTAGCTCCCTCAACAGACTGATTCTACAAAAGAACATTGACAAGAGGGACTTCTTTGTTACTCAGAATACTAGTTTGGTAGTTGAGAATTTTGACGAGTATCTCCTCATAAGAGAGGTTGTTCAGAACATCTATGCTCTGAATAGTGACTAGAACTGCTGATCACCTATAAACTTCTTGAGCAAAGAGACATGGAAGACTGGATGAATTGAGGTTAGATCTGAAGGTAATTCAAGCTCATAAGATACCTTGCCGAAGCGATTGAGAATTTTGAAGGGACCGACATATAAGGTTCTGAGCTTTCCCTTATTGTGAAACCTCTTTACTCCCCTCATGTGAGAGATCTTTAGATAGACATAGTCACAAATCTCAAACTCAAGATCCTTTCTACACATATTTGCATATGACTTTTCTCAGCTCTGAGTAGCCCGTAGTCTTTCTCTGATCAACTGGACTTTCTCTAAGGCATCAAATACTAAGTTGGGCCCTATAACCGAGGCCTCACTAACTTCAAACCAACCGATTGGAGCTCTGCACATTCTAATAAAGAGTGCTTCAAATGGAACCATATAAATGATGGAATAATAGCTATTGTTGTATGCAAACTCAATCAAATACAAGTGGTCATCCCAACTGCCCTTGAAATAAATTGCACACACCCTTAGCATATCTTCTTGGGTTTGAATGGTCCTTTCTGCTTGCCCGTCTATCTGAGGATGAAAGGCTATACTTAGATGAATTTAGGTACCAAGATCCTTTTGGAATTCTTTCAAGATATAAGAGATGAACTGGGTACCTCTGTCTCAGATAATAGATAACAGAACACCGTATAATTTGACCAACTCTCTAAAATAGAGTTTGGTGTAATCCTCGGCTGAATAAGAGGTATGAATTTGGAAAAAATAAGGTGATTTGGTCATCCTATCTACAATGCCCAGACTAAATTATGCTAATGATAAGTTTGAGGCAAACTCGTCACAAAGTCCATGTTCACTTCTTCCCACTTCCAAGTAGGAATACTGAACTCCTAAATAGGTCCACTAGGCTTCTGATGCTCTATCTTAACTTGCTGACATGTAGAGTACTTAGGCACATATTCTGCAACATCCTTCTTCATCCCACTCTACTAATAGATCTCATGCAAGTCGCGGTACATCTTTGTGACCCCTAGATAAATAGAGTAGCGTGCACCATGTGCTTCTGCAAGAATTCACTACCTTAAGTCACCTACAGCTAGAATACTCAAATAACCTTGACAACGTAAAACACATCTCCCCCTTGGGAGAAAACAACTATTTTCTGATCCTTAACTGACTCTTTCGACTTGACTAAACTGGGATCTCTATCTTTATGTTATTTTACCTCAGAAACTAGAGATAATTCTAAACTACTCTAAACCCATATATCACCCTCTTCTATACCGATAAAGCGAACGCCTAGTCTATCAAGCTGATGGATTTTATAGAGCTAACTTCTTCTTACCATCCTCAACATGAGCAACACTACACATCGACAGTTTACTGAGAGTGTCGGCCACTACATTGGCCTTCCCGGGATAGTAAAGGACACTCATGTCATAATCTTTCAAGATCTCTAACCATCTTCTTTGATGAATATTGAGATCTTCCTAAGAAAAGACATGCTGAAGTCTCTTATGATCAATAAGCATATCTATATGAAATTCATATACATTATGCCTCCAAATCTATAAGGCAAAAAGCACGGCTACTAGCTCAAGATCATGAGTAGGATAATTCTTCACATAGGGTTTAAGATGTCTGGAGGCGTAGGAAATGACCTTATTATGCTACATTAGGACACAACCCCAACCTACCCGAGATGCATCACAATACACTACGAAACCATCTGGAAGAGCTAAGACAGAAGCTAAGGTGAGTCGAGTCTTCAACTTTTGAAAACTCTTCTTACAAGGATCTCACCACTGAAACATGACTTTTTGTTGAGTCAATCTAGACATAGAGGATGCAATAGAAGAAAATCCCTCAATAAACCATCTGTAATAGCCAGCCAAACCCAAGAACTCCTGATATCTGATGGAGAGATAGGTCTGTGCTAGTTTCGTACTGCTTTAGTCTTTTGAGGATCTACTATAAAGTCATTATTGGAAATAATACTGCCAAGGAATGCTAATGACCTTAGCCAAAATTCGCACTTGCTAAATTTTGCAAAAAATTGATGATTTCTCAGAGTTTGAAGTACGATTCTAAGATGGTTTGCATTATAACGCTTACTACAAGAATAGACCACATTGTCATCTATGAAGACTACGATGAACATATCCAAGAACTACTTAAACACCTGGTTCATCAAGTCCATGAAATATGTTGGGGCATTGGCAATACCAAAGGACATAACTAATAATTTAAAATGACCATATCGAGTACGAAAGACTGTCTTTGGAATTTCACATTCTCTGACTCTAAGCTGATGATAGCCTGATCTGAGGTCTATCTTAGAGAAATAGCTGGCACCTTGAAGTTGGTTAAACAAGTCATCAATTCTGGGAAGTGGATACTTGTTCTTCATCGTGACTTTATTGATCTGATGGTAATCAATGCATATTCTGAAAGAACAATCTTTCCTGCACAAAAATAAGACTGGTGCACTCCACAAGAAGATGTTGGGCATGATGAATCCCTTATCTAAGAGATCCTTCAACTAATCTTTTAGTTCTTTAAGTTTTACTAGTGCCATTCTGTATGGCGAAATAGATATGGGTTAACTATATGGGAGAAGGTCAATACCGAAGTCTATTTCCCTTTCAGGAGGAATTCCTAGAAGATCTCTGAGAAAGACATCTGACTATTCATTCACTACTGGGACTGATTCAAGACTGGGAGTTTCAAAACTAGTGTCCTTAACTAAGACAAGATGATAGACACATTCTTTAGATATTATTTTTTGTACCCGAAGTTAGGAAATATGTTGACCTCTAAAAGAGGATACACTACCCTTCCACTCTAGTATGGGTTCATTCAAAAACTGGAAATATAATATTCTATTTCTGTAGTCGACTGTGGCATAGTAGGAATGAAGCCAATCCATACTGAGAATGACATCAAAATCAGACATCTCTAATTCGACTAAGTCTGCTGAAGTGACCTTTTAAAATATCATAATCGGGCAGTTCCTGTATACCCACTGGGCTATGATGGTTTTAGCGACAGGGGTAGAATCTGAAAAGGGCTCTTCTAGAAATTCTGGATAGATTCCAAAATCAAATGTTATATATATAGAGTAACAAAAGATAAGAAGGCTCCTAAATCTAGCAAAGCATAAAAATGCACATAAAATATCTATAACATACCAGTAACTACATCAGGAGAATTTTCCTGATCTTACCAGGAATGGAGAGCATAGAGTCTATTTGGTCGTTGCCCACTAGTAGCACTAGAAGCGTCACTATAATAATTTGGATGACCGGACTGAGCTGAGGAATATTTCTGCTAACCTTGAGGACATTCTCTGACTCAATAGCCTAGATTTCCACGCTCAAAACAAATACCACTACTAGCTTTACAAAAGACTTGATGGTGCATGCCGTAACTCTGGCAAAAAGGATAGGTGTGGGCACTGCTAATACTACCCTGAGACTTAGAGCCTAGCGCTCTATCTTTATTACCATCCCTGAACTTAGGAACTTGAGTACTAGCAGAGGAAGGAGCTGAAACTGATGACTTAGGATGAAACTGAGAATGGTTTCCTCCTTCTGATTTGGGCTAAGCAAAGTTGAAACTACTTGTCCTTGCTATTTTATTCTTCTTCTCCCTTATCTTAACCTTTTGATCTTCTATCTGCTGAGCATGAGTCATAAGCCTGGCTAAATTTATGTCACTATTCACATCACAGACCTACACTTGTTGACCACACAATCGTTCACCCTAGAAAAAAACTTGCTCATCTTGGCCCTGCTATCTGCAACCTCATAAAGAGCATATCTGGATAATTGAGTAAACTTTAGAGAATACTTTTGCACCATCATATTGCCCTTCCTGAGGTTGATGAATTACCTTAGCCTCTCTCAGCTGTTGGGGAAATAATAAATCTATGAATGCGGTGACAAACTTCTCCCACTCAATAGGCCCTGCATCACCTGGCCTTTTTTACTTCCCCAATTTAAACCAAGTATTGGCAACATCCTGCAACAGTTATACTGTTTTCTCATCACTCTCACTAGGAGTAACCCCCATGATGTCAGTAAGCTTATAAACCTGATAGATGAATTTCTGAGGGTCCTCATCTGACTTAGACCTAAGAAATAATGGAGGATTCATTGGGGTAAAGTCCCAAATCCAAGTTGAAGCTGAATTGGCTACTAGGTTGGCTGGAATGACAGCTGGTCATTTATTCTAAGCAGTAACTAACTAAGGAAGAGTAGTGAATGTAGCTCTAAATTCTTCATGAGAAACATGTTCACCCAAACGTTCTTTGGGCTGAGGGACTGACTGATTCCCATTTCTTTTTTAGGAGGCATATTTCGTAGAAGAAATGGAGAAATGAATTAGACTGAGAGATTGACTTGAGATTATGCTCACTGGCATGGCAAGAATACTGAAAGAAGGGAAAATATTCCTAAAACATCTCATAGCCACTTTTACATAAATGTGGCACGCAATCTGGTATTGAAACTTAGGATTTTATACAATGTTTGTAATGCCCCGAATCTGGTACCCGTAATGCTACACGGTGCTCATGACCCCCGAAGGACCACAAGCTAACCCATGACTGATATTTGTACCTGTATACTGCATGATATGCTATATAAATGTGCAAACATGAAATGAAAGTACATACGGTTCAACTCTGTAACATATATGATAATTCATAACATATGGATGTGATAGGAAATCTCTAAAATAGTAAAATAACTTTCTGAACATGATAGTCTGAAAAATCTCTAACTGACTGAACTATCTGAATAAGAAATTTATGGGACATGTCCCCAACTAACTCCAAAAAATAAATTAATTAATGAGATGATAAAATAATGATAATGTTCTTGAAAGATGAGGACTCATTGCTACTCTGACTGCCTAGACTAGGATGCTATTTATTCTCTAGAGCTCATGTCTCGGAACCTATGGCATAAAACGCCATAGTGCAAATGCATAAATACTTTGAATGTAGTTGTATACATGTGAGTTAGGCTGAATGCATGGGGTTTATACGCATGAACAATACTGACTAAATTACTAATATAAATGTGAGAATACATGCATGAATACATAGTAACTTTAGCTGATATAGTGATATCATAAATTTATCGATAACTAACATGACTGATAACTGATTTCTAATGGCTGATATAACTAACAACATTAGTGGTTGTATCTAACAGTCCTGAATTTGATGGAACTAGGTGAGTACCATACTGTTCTAAGTTGACTGTATCTGACAGTCCTAAATTCTGTAGAACTATCTGAATTTTATTACTGAGACTTAATGATTGTATCTGATAGTCCTAATTCTGTAACTAAAACTATGGGAAGTAGTTATCTAATCGACATACCCCTAATACGTCATTATGGCTGAGTTGGGGTATAATCTGTAACCGTAATTGGAAGGGTATCAATACTGCACCACTGGGAAGGATAATCTGTGAGTAACCCTCATATAACTAGTAACTCTAGTGAGAGCGATAGGAACCCTTATATAACATGTTAAGCCACCTCATCTACCCTCATATAACAGTCTATGATGTCTCAACCTATGTTGATTACATAATTCTAGAAAGAAAGGATTGCTTCTAAGAATCACACCCTCATGTAACAGGTGAGTTCCCATCTTTGGGTTTACTCAGTGATAATTCCTACTCCTATCTGAATAGACACTGATCATGGATTTTTGAACTAAATTGGACTGAATTAACTGAGTTCCATTGACAGACGGAATAATGCAGAGATTGCTATATTACTGAGCTTTCCTGAGTCACATAACTGATTGAGTTCTATGGATCATGGCTTGACTGAGGATATCATGAAAACATAACATGGACTCTAGGCACACAACTATATTTTCTTGGTACAAGTACCCCCAAAACTCGATGGAAGGTAACTGACAATGCATGACATTCTTGAATATATGACTAACATCAACAATCCATAATATAATAATTGAAGATATTTCATGGGCCTATGATTATAATAGCTTGGTACGAGAAAAAGATAGCATGTCTACATAGCATAATTTCATATGCCTAACTCATGAGCTATCCAAAAATCCAATTTAAATACATAAGAATATCATGGAAGTTATTTCGGATCACAATTTAGTTATAGTGCATAATTTCTATCTTCCTAGGAATTTTATGAAATACCTTGCATGCACCTTTAAGGCATAGGCATAATCATCAAATTGGAACATTATAAACAACTCAATTTATGGATTTCACTCACTTTCTAATATAGTTTTATAAAAAACACATAAATATGCCAACTTTGGAATCATAAGACAAGATAAACATGTTCACAACCAACCCACGACATAACTATCATGATTCAAAATTTAAAATAGTTGAGCTTTATCGATGAAAGGAATCCATAAATCAACACAATGCATACCTTAGTTCTTGATTGAGAAAATATTAACGGAAAGACTTTATTAAAATTGAATACCCAATTAGAACCCTAGCGTGTTCTTGAGAGAAAATTAAGAGAAAATAGTGTATTTTGGATTCAAAATACTTAAACGTCTTGTAAAAGGGCTTAAAGAGGGGTGGGAAATTAATCCTTTTAACCCTAGACGTGTCTTTTAATTTCAGTGAAACTTTCCCAAATGGGACCCCTATTGCGGCACAGAGCCATCACATTTCCACTTTATTTATGATGTAGATGTGTGGTGCGACCCACCGCTATCGCAAAACCCTACAGCAATTTGACAATTGACATTTTCTCCTGTGGCGCGGAGTGCCACTGACTAATATGGTTCTATATTATGACGGGAACTTGAAATATTTATAAATTCTTACCAGGTTATCAGATTTAGGCAAATTTTATATTTATGGAAGGCTTATTGAAATAGCCACATGATAAAAAGTGAAAATCTTAAAAATTCCACTTGTACAAAAGTGTATTCATCTTCCAATGTAAGTTTCTATCATTTTTTGGATGATTTTAAACAAGGTAGAAATATAGGGTATTACAAGATGTACTAACCTTCTTCTTCATATAAAAGGAATACATGATATTTTTACCCTTAACACAAGCATCACAAACATTGTTTTATGGAAATTTCATCTTTGGCATGCCACAGATGAAGTCCTTCGAAATAAACTTTTTCAGCAAAGAGGACCTTATATGTCCCATCCTTCTGTGTCATAGATCAACATATTCACGTTTAATAGTTAAGAAACTTAATTCCCCATCATCTACATACTCTAAATAAGTGACATATATATTTTTAACCTTTTGGCTTTGAGAATAACTTTTCTAGACTTCAAGATTGACACAGTACATCTTTAAGATAAGTAGTTCACCTCATTACCTTTATCACAATTTTGAGACACATTGAAGACTGTACTTGAGCTCACTCATATAGTATGCATATTCTATTACTTGATTAGGTGATTTTCCAAACTTTCTCACAACATAGATATAGGCCCTTTTAACCATTTCCAAAAGAGACATCTATACCTTGAAATTTATTAAGTGAGAGAAAATAATCAGTACTTCCAGTCATGTGACTTTACCTTCCACTATCCATAAACCAGTTCTTACTATATTCACTTTCTCCTACCTATAATCAAAGTTATTTATTATATTTGGGAACCCATTTAAATTTGAGTTCCTAAATGGAAAATAAAGGTGTAATCAAATCTTTCTTAGCCCATCTACCTAGAGAGTTCTTCTTCAAATTTCCAAAGGGTTATGGAAACCTTAGGGTAACAATTATACTACTAGATGTAACTAGCGTTGCTTATTTTATCACCAAGAAAACATTGATAATTTTCCTTCATGTGACCATCTATTCCACAATGACTGCATAGAGGTTTGTGGACCTTATTTCTAACACCACAACTATTTTTCCCTTGAGACCCAAGTTATTGGGTTTTGTACCGACTACAAGGTCCTTTTCCATTATTAACACCCTGACCAGTTAAATGATAAAGTATTTATAAGGATATGGTCCATTTAAGTAATTTTTTAAGTTGTTCTCTTTTACGAACCAAGTACCATTATAGCTTCTCATTCATATTGAAAGCAGTCATGAGATGCTTTTGAGACACTTAATTTTTCCTCAAGATCCATTTGAAGAGTAGAGGCTTCTTTCTTCCCTTTACTATTAGAATCATCCACTTTCTTTAGTTGATTTATTTAACTTGGATATTTAGATTTCATCTTTGTAAACTATTTAACTATTTCAAATAATTGGAGAGCTAAGGCAATTAATTGAAGATATTAATTTTCTACTTTATCTTCTAACATATTTTTCTAGATTGTCAGTTGACATATAGAATCAATCAACCCATTTGTAACCTTATTTATCGATCTAGCAGTGTAGTTATTGAAATTTTCTTTAATGTTAGAAAGAGTTACCTTATTTTCTCCTTCATCTTCAGTGTTTTCATAAGACCTAACAAGGAGTCAAAGTTGACATTCTCATCCTACACTGCCAACATAGAAATAACTTCAAGCTTATCATTATTCTAAGATTCACTAGTGGAATCTCCCTAGATAGCTAAAGTCTTTTTAACTGCATAATCAGTTGAAATCTTTTTTCTTGACTTTTTAGGGACCTGGTCCTTTGTCTTTCCTTTTTCACCACTATACGTTAGATATTCCTAGTAATCTAATTTCTGCATTAGTCAAACTTTAAATAAATGCCAAGGTTTTCTATATTTGTGGTAAACTTAAACTATACCTCTTTTTTTGCTGCTACTTCCTCTTCTTTAAAACTGACCTATTTTCTTCATTGCTCTAATAATTCTTTACGCCAAATTTGTAACATCAGTGTCTTCCTTACTTAAATAAGACTTTGAAGTGTTTAATGCCATATATTTTCTCTTTTTTCTTCCATGTTCACTTGCTCTTGTTGCTTCTTGGGTTCATTAGTCTTTGGATAACCAATGAGTTAATCCATAGTGAGAGTTTTTAAGTTTCTTACCTAAGTGATAGAATCCACTTTCATTTCCCAGTATTTAGGAAAAACTCCAATAATTTTTTTAACTTATTTATACAATGTAATAATTTCTCCTAAGCAGTACAACTCATTTGTGATTGAAGTGAACTAGCTATGCATCACATTAATAGTGTCTCCTTCTATAATGGTGAAGTTTTCAAACTGAGTAGTCAACATATAATCTTTTGAATCTGTCATATCAGTGGTTCCTTTAGGAGCAGTCCTCAAGCAATCCCAGATCTCCTTAGAATTTTCACAAGGAAAAATCCTATTATTTAGCAGGTCCTATCCCATAGATAAGAAATTTCTTAGCTTTGTAATTCTTCTTAACTTTTTTTCTATCTTTATCATTATACTCTCTCTTGGTTTCAAAAAATATTCTTGTTATGTCACCTTTTCATATCACCTTAACATGCATATGAGGACCATCAAGAAAAACATCCATCAGCTTACTGTCCTTAGCCATAGCAAAGTCATATAATCTAGTTTTCTACTACCCATAAAACTACCCATTAAAGCGAGGTGGTGTAATTATAGATTCCCCTTCTTCAAAATTAGGTGGAGCATCCATTATTAATTAATAACTCTTGGTATAAACCTTTTATATTGTCATTGTTCTATACTAATTAATGAATCATGGGGGTGCACCACCTTATAAGAGTCCAGGTCCATTAGAGACAGATACAGGCAATAAAAAAATAAAGCGGTGTGGCAATAAAAGTTTGTAGGGAAGTAAAGGACACAATGATTAAATATGGAAACCTCCTTTATCAAGGTAGGAAAAAACATAGCTTGACCTCACAAGAACTCAAGAATCAACTATAACCTAACTCAGGATTATAGACTCCATTAGAATTTAACTCTTAGATATACTAATTTGTAATAACTCTATTACAAACTATCCTTAACTACCCTGTCAAGATCTTTTCTTAGTATTGATTAAGTCTAACTATTATCAACATATCTCATGTAACTCTACCTAAGAACTATACCAACACAAGAAAAATATTACTATAATAAGATGTGTAATTCAACAAATAAAGAATTTTTGCAAGAACAATTACTCTCTCAACTCACAAAAACTTGGAACTTATGAAATATTAAATTTTTTTCCATTTTTTCTTGATTAATCAAATTACAAAAACCATTGAATTAAGGAGCATTATTTTCAATTTATAGTTCGATAATGATTAGGGCAGATTTTTTATTGGGATACGTGTCCTGTCTACTACATACTCACATGTACAGTTTTTTACACTAAAAGATAAAACTGCATAGAGATTTGACACCTGTATGTTTTCCCTTATTGTCAACTGATCATATATTTGGTTGTAGTGAGTAGATCTTTTGTTGAGGTTTCTGCTTATTTTCAAGTTACGAAGGAAATCTTTAGTCCCAAGCGGGCAGCAATAAGAGGCCATAATCTCTAGGAGTTTTAGTAGATCCATAGTGGTGCATGACTTAGAAACTACAATTCATAGGGTAGGTACCCTCTTTATCAACCATCTCAATGTGTACTTTAGATTACTAATGAAGGTAAGTCTACTTATAGTGATCATCTTAGTTATGATAGTGGCCAGTATTTGAGGGGTTTGTCTTGTAGGTATTCTAGACATGGTGGTTTTTCTTCGTTAGGTAGATCTTTCAGTTTTGGTAGAATACCTAGGTCATGTTATGGTTGTTGGGTTTTATTTTTTTCTAAATAGAGTGCCTCAGTCGTAGAATAATGGTTCCTTCATCTCATGGTTTTCCTCTAATTAGGGAAGTACATCACCCAGTTAAAGGCAGTGTGCATGGTCATAGGTGTGGTCCCAGTTTGCTCATAGAGGTTCTCAAGTAGGTAGGATAGGAGATTGCTCAGGAGCACAGCCAAGTGGTGGGCATGGTCACTCTTATGGTATATCTGCTAGAATTAATGCAGAGTCTTTCGATGTTGTTAGTACAAGTACGTTCTAGGTGTGCAATCAGTTGGCTCTTCCTTTATTTTATCCTCGATCCACCCATACTTATGTATCTACTTATTAAGCATCGTAGTATGAGTTATCTTTGTATTGATTATCTATGGGTATTCATTATCTATACCATTATGTGTTCCTAATACTATGGGTGATTCTTTAGCAGAGGATCTTGTTTATAGATCATATCTTGTAAATATCTAAGAGTTTCATACTCAGGTTGATCTTATTATGCTAAATATGGTGAATTTGGATGTGATTTTGAGTATGCAATGGTTATCCCACTATCTTTCCATCACGGATTGTTTAGGCAAGACCATTATCATAACTAATTCTGACATACCTCAATTGTTAGGAAGAGAGCTATTAGCCATGAGCCGATAGGGATTATTTCCTATATTTGGGCTAAGATACTTATTTTGAGTAGTTTTGATACTTATATTTCTTATGTTTGCAATGTTTGTACATAGAGTTTGTTGCTAGACTTTTTTCCAATAGTTAATAATTTTTGATGTTTTCCTTACTGATCTACCTAGTCTTCCTCCTACGCTTGATATTGAGTTTGTTATTAATCTTGGGCTGGACACCCAACCAATTTTTATGGAACCTTACGATATGGCTCTTATCAAGCTTAAGGAGCTAAATTCTTAACTTCAACATCTTCTTGGTAAGGGTTTTATTAGAATATATGTGTTTCCTTAGAGAGCTCTTACATTGTTCATAAATAAGAAAGATTATTCCAACTCTGTGTGTATTAATTATAGGTAGCTTAATAAGGTCATGATAGAGAACCAGAATCTTATGCACTGCGCTGATGATTTGCTTGACTAGCTTCAAGGTGCTGTAGTGTTCTTTAAGATTGACATAGGTTTCGATTACCTTTAATTGATGACTCAGGGTTAGAATATCACAAAGACAACCTTTAGGACCCAATATGGTCATCATGAATTACTAGTAATGTCTTTTGAATTGAACAATTCCCCAACCATGTTTATTGACTTGATGAACCATGTGCTCAAATCTTTTTTTGATTCCTTTATGAATGTGTTCATCGACGACATCATTGTATAATCGAAAAGTAGGGAGAACCATATGCACCATTTAAGGATTGTTCTCCATACTTTGATAGATCAAAGGCTTTTAGTGAAACCTTTTAACCATGAGTTTTGACTTGTTTCAGCTAAATTCCTTAGGCATGTGGTGTCTAAGAAATAGATTATGGTAGAACCAACAAATATTTCGGTTATTCATGATTGGGCGAGCACCATATCTCTTTCTAAGATTTGTAGCTTTATTGGTTTTGTCGGTTACTACATTTGGTTCATTGAGAGTTTTTCTACTATTAAAGCACTGATGACCAGATTGACTCAAAAGAAAGATCCTTTTTGATGGTCTAAAAAGTTTAACTTGAGATTTGGAAAGCTTAAGGGATTTCTTACTTTAGCTCATATCTTGCTTTTTCTTGTTGAGGGTGAAGGATTCACCTTATATTGTGATGTTTTTGATGTTGGTTTAGGTTGTGTGTTAATGCAGAAAGGTTGAGTTATGGCTTATGTGACAAGGCAGTTGAAGGTGCATAAGCACAACTAACCCTCATATGACTTGGATTTGGCGATAGTATTTTTTCCTTTTAAGGTTAAGAGACAATATCTTTAGGACATGCATTACAATATCTTCACGGCTCATCATAGTCTTCAATATCTTATGACTCAAAGAGAACTTACATCTAGTTAGTAGAAATGGATGAAGGTTCTTAAAGATAATGACATCTCTATTTATTATCATCTGAGCAAGGCAAATTTTATAACAAATGCGTTGTGTTGGAAGGTGGTGAGTATGGGAAGTTTGGCTTCTATTTTAGTTTTTCAGAGCCAGTTGGCATAAGACATCCAATCCTCAGCCAACTTGAAAGTGCAACTTTATATTTCAGACCGTAGGAGGATTCTTGTAGGTGGTGAGTTGATATTTTTCTATTTGTGAAGATTTGAACTCGTCAGCATGAGGATATAAGACTTTCTATCATCCATAAGCAGGTGTTGAGTGTTGAGTCAAAATGAGGTACAATAGATTTTGAGGGTATTCTAAGATTTGACTGCTATATTTTCATTAAGAGGGTTGATAATCTGATTTAGTGTATTCTGGATAAGGCTTAAATCACTATATATTCTATTCACCCGTGTACAACTAAGATTTATTGTAATTTGATGAAACATTATTGGTTGAATTGTATGAAAAGAGATGTGTCAGATTATGTTGCTTATTCCCTTTGTTGTAGGAAGGTGAAGGCCAAGAATTAATGACCTGGCTGTTTTATTCAAAGATTTCCCATTCCTGAATGAAAGTTGGAGCAGATTACTATTGACTTTATTTGTGGTTTGCCTTGCACATCTCGTGGTTCTGATGTTATCTCAAACATTGTAGATCGGTTGACCATTTTGGAATATTTTATTCCAATTCAAATGACTTTCAGTGCCAAGAGGTTGGCTCATATCTATATTTGTTAGATAGTTTATTTGCATAGTATCCTTATATTTATTATTTCTAATTGCGGTTCAGTGTTCAATTCTAGATTATAGAGATATTTTAAGAAGAAGTTGGGTAGTCAGTTGATCATTATATAGCCTTCTATCTTTACATTGATGGGAAGTTAGAGTGAACTATTCCCATTCTCGAGGATATGCTCCAAGCTTGTATTTTGAATTTTGGAGGTCAGTGGGAGCATTAATTAGATTTGGCCGAGTTCTCATAAAATAATAGCTATTATTCAAGTATTTAAATGGAACCTCTTGAGGCTTTATAGGGTAGACGTTGTTGTTTTTAAATTAGATGGATTCAGACCTTCGATATTATACCATGTAACAGTTACTTACATCAGGAGTCGTTGAATAAGGTATAGATAATTCTAGATAGGTTGAGGGAAACTCAAAGTAGGTAGAAGGCTTGTGTAGATCATAAATTTTGTGACTTGAGATATGGGTTTGGTGAATAGGTATTCCTTCGTGTATCTCCCATGAATGGTGTGATAAGGTTTGGGAGGAAATGCAAGCTCATCCCTAGATATATTAGACCCTTAGATGTTATTTGCATAGTTGTTAAAGTGGTTAAAAGTTATCCTTTCCCCCAAATTTTGTTACTGGCCATCTGGTGTTCCATGTTTCTATGATGTTGGGATACATTTCTTATTTGTCTCAGGTGTATAGATGGGACTCCGTCTAGTAGGATGAGCTGTTGACCTTAGTGGATGAGCCTATGCTCATATTAACCAGTGATGTCAAGCGGTTGCGAACTGTAGAGATTCCAGTAGTTATGGTTACGAGGAGGCACTGCTATGTTAAGAAGTCAACTTAGGAGAAAGAGTGAGATGTAAACCCAGTATCCTCACCAATTCCAGGCTTCAAGTACATTCTTATCCTTTACTTTTGCAGACAAAAGTTTATTTAGTCATGGATATTGTAATGACCCTCAAGTTCATTTTCTGTATATATCTACTAACTTTTCTGTTAAAGTATTCCTCTATCTACCCTACATTATTCATGTCCTGCTGGAGCTGAAATCTTGGTTGCATTGCAATATGCAGGATTTTAGAGTCAGTTCCTTATTTTGAAGTCATCGCTGGTTCAAATTGTTTACTAGGCAAAAACAATAATAAAATTACCTCGTATGCCATGTCTGACAGCTCCAATATATCTTAACTGCTTATTTTAGGGTAGGTGGAGCATTTGTTTGGGTCTCGTGGCTCCCTGACTCATTTTGAGCTATTGTCTAGAAGATAAGATAATAGCACATGGATGTGGAACCCACTTTTCAGAGAAACAACCTCGGATAGAAATTTTAACTGTGTCATTGAGTCCAGAACATCAAATTTTATAGTGTAACATAGTTATTTTGTGTACACTGGATTTCGAATGAATGTTGAAGAGTCATTGGAAATCCATAAAAATTTTAAGCTTTCAGCTGGTGCCCCTCTTAAGATACCTTTTGGGTCTTTAGAGTGGAGGATTGCTAAAGCACATAGCTAACCACTTAAGAGGTTACTTTGGCCCAGCAAGGGTTTGCTTACACAGCGCCCATACTACTTAACCGTTGGTTACTTAAGCAGTAAGGGGATCACTCAAACAGTTTGTTGACACATAAGTTTGCTTAAGCGGTGATAACTTAAGAAGCCTAGTGTCTACTTAAGCTACACCTGGGCACTTGGTACTATATAATACCCAACTTAACCTAATTTATCCCATTTTCACCCATTTCTAAGAGTTTAGAACCCTAAGAATTGTGAAAACTTGGGAGAATCATAAGTGGGTTATTTTGGAGCATTGGTGAACATAAATTAACAGTTAATTCGCTAAATTCATGGTAAGCATCATTAATTTAATGAATAAATCATCATTTTATACGAAAATCCCTATAATATTGGTTGGTTGGTTATACCTCCATTTGAGCTCAGAGTTCACCCATTTTTTTATGGTTCCTTTAGCATAGAGGGATATGTTATCGACTTTGATAGTACGATTCCTCATACATGCCCCATATGAATTTTTTATGTAATTTTGGACCCAAAGCGTAATAGTGCAATATGGATATCATTGTTCTCATTTCAAAAGAAGATTGTCATTTTGGTAGCGTGGCACCTTATGGAAGCATCTGAGAATGGGAAATTGTTTGTTTAGTGAGTTCTTTAGGCTTTTCTTTGGTATCTAGGTAGGCTAGGTTTACATTCCTCATAGATTGTGCTAATTCATATTGTGATTAGGATAAGATTTAGGTATTGGAGGTATGATTGACATTAGAGGGATTATTTGGATTGTTTAGGCTTTCTTGGAATCATAATATAGGTGTAATTGTCATAGTTTCTCTTGATTAAGTTAGAATTGCTATCTTAGGGATAATTGTTGTTTGTGTGATATCGAGAAGTGAATTTGGACACCTTAACCTAGACCTGGATAAAATTTTCTTAAGAATGGATTTTGGGAATTCGAAGTGAACAACTTTTTCATACCTTAGGCCAAGGTTCGTGTTAGCTCTTGTCAACCTCTATACATATGTTATACCATTAAAATGATTATTTCCTACTTTGAGGAGTTTAGACACATGTTGTGTATGTTGGTTTGCTATTTGTGAATTTATGCTAACTCCGTTAAAAAATCAATATTTTAATGATACTAAGTTTCGATTAAAGTCCAATGATTGATGATGATATTGATGACATATTTTCCAGTTCAAGTCTGACAAATGATGATAATAATGATGATGCTATTGGTTGTTGTTCCAGTCCAACATTGAGAATTTATGTATGTTATGAAACAATATGGATGAATTTATTGTTATATCTTGATATTCAATAAATTTAATTTTCTTTTGTTATTTACTTATGATTGTACCCTCCGAGCTTACGGGGATCGGCATTGAGTTATTTTCATTTTCACACTTACTGGCTTATAGCAGTCAGTCTTGTAGTATTAATTTGCAGTCTTTAATATTATGTCTATTTCAGTTGTTTATATATAGTGTTGAAGCTTACTTCCAGAGTTTCCATTTTACCTTGACTTAGTTTATTTAACTCGCATGCTTTTTAAACATATATTATTATTTAACTAAGTCGACCGATGATGCCTACTGAGTATCCATGGTTGTTGTACTTATACTACACTTTTGTACCTTTTTGGTGTAGATTCAAGTACTAGTAGCTATTGCTGATGAGACAATCATGGTAAGTTTATTTCTTAGATAGGGTGAGCACTCAGAGTTGGACTTGCACCTTTTTCCTTTTATTAATTATGAGTATTCTTTCAGTTTCAAAAACTAATTGTATTTGACTATTTAGTACTTATTTTCCTTTTATAGTAGCTCTTATACCAACGCTACTAGGTAGTGGGATGTTTGTGGATGTTCTATTTATATTTTAGACTATCGATATTGTCTTATTGTTATTATGTGTGCATAATTGTTGATTTATGTCTTTTAGGCCATTCTCCCACCGAATTAGCCAATTTCATATAGCTTCGAGCTATGGTTTGGATTACTTACTGGCCGAATAATGTTGGATCCATCATGACTCATAAATTGTGTAGTTATATTAAGGTTCATTGGACACGCCGCCCAAAGGAGGAGGGTACTTTGGAGTTTGAGAGCGAGATGTGGGCCCAGTATCATCACTTTTTAAGGCTTCAGGTACTTCATAACCCTTTAAACTAAGACCAAAAGCTCTTTTAATCATGGATATGGTAATGACCCTCCAATTCATTTCCTATATTTCTACTCATGATTGTCTTTTAGAGCATTCCTATAGATGCCCCAAGCCGTTCTTAGAATTCTGAAGCTGTCATTTTAGTTACAATATAGTTTGTTTTCCTTTTTGAACCAATTCTCTATTCTGAAGTAGTCACTAGTTACAATAGGGCATCGGTATAAAAAATAATTCAAACTACCCTGTATGCCAATTATGATTGTTCTAATCGCTCTAGAACATTGATTTTAGGCTAGGTGGATATTTTTTCGGGCCCCAAGTCTTACCAACACTTTTTGGGTTATTCGATGGAACGTAAGAGAAATGGTATTTCTATGTGGGACCTATATATCACTAAAATGACCTCAAATAGAAATTTCAACAGATCCTTTAACCTTGAAACATTGAATTTTATAGTGTAACGTAGTTTGTTTGAGTATTTGGGATTTCGAACAAATCTCAAAAGGCCGACAGAGACTCAAAAAAATTCAAATTGTCTAGCTGGTGCACCTAGTGAAGCTCAATTTGGTTCACTTAAGAAGAAGGCTGTGTAAGCAGATCCCTCACCACATAAGTGAATGCCACTTAAGCGGCAAGACACAGCTAAAGTTGTACTCATTTTTATAGCCAGTGACAGTAAAAACCATACTTGGCCATAAAATCGGTGACCGTGTAACCGGCCTAGTGTCCCTTTAAGTGACCCTTAGGCATCCTTTAAACTCCCCAATTTCCCAAATTCTCTATCATTTTCACGCAAGTTCAAGAGTGAAAACCCTATAACGTATGGAAACTCAAGAGAGATATACCTAGGTGATTTTAGCTTATTAGTAAGCTTGGATTACTCATTCTTTCTCCAAAATCTGTGTACCTATTAACCTATTCCATGGTTAATTTATCATAATATTCCCAAAGTCCCTAGAATATTGGTGGGTCCATTGTATCACTATTTGAGCTTAGAATTCACCCATTCTAAAGGGTAAATGTTTATTGAATATAGAGGGACGCATTGACCAAAGTGTAATTTTGCAAGCGAGCCCCACAAAAGATTTTTATGTGATTTAGGATCCAAAGCATAAAAGTGTAATATCAAAATCTTTATTTTTGTTTTGATAAGTAGATTATGATTTTGATGATGTGGCATTTTGTAGAAGCTTCTCGTAAGGAGAAATCAATAATTTGGTAGATTTCACTAGGCATTCTTTGGTGTACAGGTACACTAGGTTTACCTTCTTCGTAGAGTAAGCTAATTCACAGTATATTTATAATATTATGCTAGATATGTTATAATTAAGAGGTCTTGGAGGTATAATTGGTTAATTATTATTATTATTTGGATTGTTTAGACTATATTGGAACTGTGGGGTTGTAAATTGGCAAATTTCTTAGTTTTAGCTTTGATTTTTGATATCTTAAGTACTACTTCCATGATCATAGCTCCTGAATTTGCAAGCATAAGCTTAAAAATTTAGTAAGTTGGCAAGGGATAGGGAGTTTGTTGAACAAGACCTCAACCTTGAGTAACGCTTATACTAACAAAGGAGAGAAGTAGTACTTTTATGCAGAATCCATCAAATTATTGGAAGAAGAATACCTTGCAACCAAGTCTTAATATCTACCAACCACAAGATAGTTTGTGAAGTGGCAATCCTACTTGAAACTAATGTTACCTCTACCATTTGAAAACCCGATATAGGACGTTGATTTGAGTTTAAACAGAACATGATGTAGCTTATGCATAGAACTAGGAAGTATGCCGACTTATCATATGAAGATCCACAGGTTCATTAGTAGAATTATCTAGAGATCAGTGATACATTTATACCTACGATGGTGTTCACTGATTATGTTACGCTAAACCTCCTCCCTTTCACACTTTGGTGGAAGCAAAGATGTGGTTGAACAATAAGCTGACATGTTCTATCACAACATGGGATTTCTTGGCTACAAAATTCTTCATTTGTTTCATTCCATCCAGCATCACCACAAGATTACACAGTAAAATTTTAATCTTCAATTAAAAGCTTGATGAGTGCCTATATCAATCTTGGGAGATATTCACACCATTTTTGAATCACTTGACCCTAATAGAAAAATTTTGTAGGATTCGACTGCAGGTGGTCAAGAACTAGAGAAAACTAACATTAAGCTCTATACATTGCTAGCCATATTACTTAAGGGAATCTTTACTGGAATGGTGAAATGTACATAAGCTTAGTTAAAAAAGTTGAGGGAAGGATTGAAGTTGATAGTATCACAATCTTAGTCACCCAATTGTAACCCATGATGAATCAATTTAGTAAATTGGGTATAAACCATTATCTAGCACAAGTGGATATAGTGTAGGAGGCTCTAGGTTAGTGTGAGATTTGTAGCAATAGTACCCACTCTGGATACTTATGTGGTGCAGATCCGAAATTGGTGTACTTTGTAGGAAATGCTAATAAGACAAACAATGGGAATCCCTAAAACCACAAGTGGTAGACTAAGTTGAATTATGCATGGGGTGCAAATCAACTTTAGAAATTTCAACAGAAACACAACACACATGCCAACATTATTGAGGAAACAATGAAAAAGTTTCTGGTAAAGCAATAAGAAATGTCTATTAAATTTAAAATAGCAAATGGCCCAGCATAAGTTAGAGTAGTTGTTGGGGCAACTAGCTCAGGCCCAGAACATTAGGCCACAAGGTGTATTGCCATGTTATATAGAGAATAAAAAATAAGTCATGGAAATTTCCTTGAGAAGTGGAAAAGAAGTTTAAATACTTATAAATAAATATGAGGAGGTAAATATAGAGTTTGTTCAACAACAGGTTGCAAGTAGAGAAGCTGAAAATTTAAGAAAGTTTGAGTACCCAACAATAAAGGTTGCTAAAATGGTACTGGAAATATCAACACCACCATTCACTTAGGGGTTCAAAAAAGGAAGGAGAATGTCATTTTATGAAGCTCTTTGACCCATACAGAGTACTCCATATTAACTTTTCTCTATTAGATGTTTTTCAGGGAATTCCCAAGTATGCCAAGTACTTGAAGGACATAGTGACAAATAAGTTAATCTGCACGATGTTTAGACGATAGAACTTTCTGCGGAGTGGAACTCTATGGTGATGAAAAAGATTCCCAAAAATATTAAGGCCCTAGGAAGTTTTACCTTCCCCATACAAATATGTGATAGTAACATATTCAATGCTCTGGTTGATTTAATGGCAAGAATTAGCTTGATGCCCTTATTAGTGTTTAATACAATTTGGTTGGGAAAGCCTAGACCATGCTCTGTGGTGCTTCATATGACTTACAGTACGCAAGTCTGTTCAAGAAGAATTATTAATAACATGCTTATAAAGGTTAGTAAGATTTGTATCCCCATTGACTTTATTATTTTTATTATGATGTAGATTAAAGGGACCAATCATTTCGGGACATCCATTCTTAGCAATCAGAGGACTGCTGATAGATGTGTGAGAGGGCATTCTAAAGATAAGATTGGATGATAAAGAGGTAGTTTTCAGAATTTATAATCCCCTCAATCTACTTTCCTACTAAAAATATTTGAGTACGATTACCATGATAGAAATGGATGAGTGTGGGGTGTTTAGTACAACCTACCAAAAACCTCTTTGGACTATCTCATTGAGTTTCCCAAGCCACTGTCTAATCCCTAAGTTGACAAAGTTAAGAAGGAGCATGGAAATGCAAGTGTTGATAATGATGTTGAACTTGAGAGTACACACTCAAGATATCTCAAAAGAGTGAAAAAATAGCCTCCTAGTAGGAGAAATAGGATAAAGGAAAATAGTTAACATAGTGTTGTGGGTCATGATGTGACACTAAACTTGGCTCTTCTTAGGAGAAAACCCAAGTTAAGGTAGGTGGTTTATTCTTGCATTTTAATTTTTACTTCATGTAGTTTTGTTTGTTGAATCACAAGTTGATGAAAAGTCTTAGTACTAGAGAATAAAACTAAGGATCATGGTAAAGAATAGGTGTGGGGTCCATCCGACCTTATTAATGTTAAAAATTCTGATAGCTAGCACCAGTGACCTCAGAGATTATTTCTATCCTAATATTTGAGTTTATTTTAAGGGAAAAGTAGATTTTTAAGTGAGGTCTAGGGAAATTCCAATAGTTTAGGGTGAAGTGATGCTAAGGATCTTAATTATAGTTGTTTTCTAGTTTTTGGTTAAATTTTAAAAAATTTAAAAAAGATTTTCTCCTTTATTTAGCTTTGTTTCTAGGTGCACACTTTGCCCACCCTTTGGTTGTTCTTTATGGTTTTTTCCCACGTGGGTGCACTTTGAACCCAATATCTTATATTGGGAGTAAATTTAAATGTTTTGTTTTAGGTAAAAGAGATATTCTTATTGGTGCTATGTATGACTGCAAGACACAAGTGGTTTGGTATGTAAAAACATATTGTTGGTGTTCAATAACCACTATAGAGACACCTAGGCTTTTGTTTATGACTCTTGTACAATGTTGGCGTAATGCTAAATTTGTGTTATTGCTTAGTTGAGAGTTTATGATGATCCGGATTAAGTTGAGCATGTTCCAAGTGTAATATGAGGTTTTTTAGTATATTCCTTGTTGCATGAGATATATAGAACTTACCTAGTGTGTGTGCAAAATGATATAAAGAGTATGGGTTGAAGAGGTAATATAGGGATTTCTTTGATATCTATCCTTCATACCCTCTTTGATCTACCCTTGTGCATAATCTTAGTTAGCCCTTTTGAGCCTTTAATTTATTCTTCGATAGCCCCATATCTAACATTTTCTTTTTATTTTATTGTACATTAATTTGATGAAAACTCTCCTAAGCTCTTTAGGTGCAAAATTAATTAGATTAAGAAGAGTGAAAATAAGAATGTAAAAGGTGAAAGTGAATCCCTGAGATATTAGCTAATGGTGTTGAAATAGAGATACGCTGTGATTGGGAGTTATGTAATGAATAGAAAGAAAAGTGTGCAAAAATCTAAGCATGTGTGATAGATCATACTCCTTACTATGTATTAGTGAAAGGGATTAATAAGATGGGGCAAAACAAGAGATGTGTGTAGATGGATATGGTGGAAATTGGTTTTTAATAGAGAAATCTTAATGTATAATGTGATTTATTAAGGTGCTTAGGGATGATAATCACTATTCCAGGCAAAAATAATTCCTACCTACCCTCTAGCCTACATTACAACTCTCAAAATCCTATTTGGTCTTGAGCTTTAACATTATAATCTACGTATAGTCTACACTAAGAGAAGGCCTATGGTTCATCTTGTATAACTTGTGAATTCTTTAGGAGAGTGAGTTTAAATTAATTCTTATACCTATTTTTGTGATGAATTATATCCCTTTGAGTGAATATGGGTACCTTTTTTGTGGGGAGGGCACATGTTTAATGATTGTTGAGCGACTTTTTTGATTTCTATGATTAAGTAATGTTCAAGAGTTTTCCAACTTAGTGAGTCAATTCTTGAGGTTTGGATGTTTTAAAGTAGTAATCTTGAGTTTTCAATGGTATATAACATGCTTGTGTGCGAACCTTTCTATTTGTATTGTCATTGTCATTCTAGCTTAAGTGTCTTGCTTTTAGTAGTAGTGTGGAGTCTTTCATATATATTATTTTTAATGTATTGAGTTGTTAAAGAACGAACAATGGTTTAAGTATGGGTTGATGATCTTAGGTTGATTTATGCACCTATGTATGGTTATCTATGCTTATTTAGCTTATTTTACAGGACTTCTCTTGGGCATAGTGAATAAATCTTTGTATAAACTAGCATCTTAGTTTTAAGTTATGTAATTAGAATTTTTAAGTGGTGTTCATGAAGATTTTATAGTCAAAACATTATTTTAAAGTTCAAACGCGAAAGCTAGCACTCTTTGCTTAAGCTATGCTCCTTTCTGGTTCATCATGTAGGATTCGATGTGGTTTTGAGCTCTAATTTATGGTTTTTAATGTCATAGGATTCTTATTAACCTATAAATATGATAAATAGATGATATAAAATATGGAAATCAAGAGTAAAACTCACTACAAAGCTTGGACTTGAAGGACAAACCCAATGGCCTAAGTAGTTGACAATCAACTTGCCATTGGTAGAGGCATTGGAGCAAATGCCTGGGTATGCAAAGTTCATGAAGGACCTTGTTATGAAGAAGAGGATTTTTATTTATGAGACATTTGACAATCTCCATCATTATGGTATTATTTCCACAAGGTTGTTGGTGTAGAAGAAGGCAGACCCGGGAGAATTTACTATCCCATGCACTATTGGGCCTTTTGATTTTGCAAAAGCTGTATTTGACTTAGGAGCTAGTATAAACTTGATGCCGTTTGTTTTTTATAAAAAACTGGGTTTGGGGAATCCTACTCCCACGAACATGAGATTAGCTATGGCAGATAGATTTGTGAAACGGCCTATAGGGATTCTATATGATATATTAGTTAAGGTATCCAGTTTCATAGTTCCAGCTACTTTTGTTATTCTCGATTGCGAGGTGCACTTTAAGGTGCCCATAATCTTTGGTACACCTTTCCCCACAACCGGGTATGTTCTTATTAATTTAAAAGCAAATGAGCTACTATTCAGGATGAAAGATGAAGTAGTTCGATTCAATGTATGACAGTCGATGAAACAACATAAAGATATGAGCATATTTTCTACTGTATATGTATATTATGAGGAGGAACAGGAAGTACCTATAGAGGAAATATTTGTTGTGGAGACTTTAGCTGCGGTGTTAATGAATTTTGATCAAGACGGTATTGAAGATGATGAGGAGACTGTATATGCCCTGACAGGAATGGGGTCTTAATCTTATGCACCTTAGAAGCTGGATTTAGACATAAAAAATCATCCAATTTCACTAGCCAAGCCACCTCTTGAAGAGCCACCCACTTTGAAGCAGAAGGAGTTGCCTGGTCATTTGAGGTATGTGTTCCTGGGCAGTGGGAATAAGTTACCTATTATTATTATAGATATAAAAGGGCTATTAGTTTGACAATTGAAGACATTATTGATATTCCTTTTGGCATATGCATACATAAAATCCAGCTAGAGGAGGATTGCATCCCTACTATTGAGCATCAGCATCGTCTAAAACCACCTATGCAAGAGGTGGTGAAGAAAGAAATCATCAAGTGGCTAGATACAGGAATGGTATATCCTATCTCAGATACTAAGTGGGTAAGTCCTATTCAGTGTGTGCCCAATAAAGGGGGCATGATAGTTATATCTAATAAGAAGAACGAGTTGATCCCACCCAGGCCTGTTACTGGGTAGAGGGTGTGTATGGATTATAGAAAACTCAACTCGTGGACACTGAAGGATCACTTCCCCATGACTTACGTGGATCAGATGCTTGATTGGATAGCAGGTAGAGGTTCAAACTACTTCTTAGATGAGAATTTTGGTTACAACCAGATTTTTATTTCTCTTGATAATTAGGAGAATACAACATTCACGTGCCCATATGGCATATTTATATTCAGGAGGATGCATTTCAGGTTGTGTTATGCACCTTTTACTTTTTAGCGATGGATGATGTTGATATTCTCTGATATGTTTGAAGATACCTTAGAGGTGTTTTTTTCTGATTTCTTAGTCGTCGGTGCTTCTTTGGAGCTCTGCTTACTTAATCTGAGTAGGGCCCTGCAGCAGTGTGAGGAGGTCAATCTTGTGCTTAATTGGGATAAATGCCACTTCATGGTATACGAGGGCATTGTTCTCAAACACAAAATTTCATCAAAGGGGATTGAAGTTGATCGACCTAAAGTTGAGGTTATATAGAAGCTTCCACCTCCTATTTCAGTAAAGGGGGTGAGAAGTTTCCTTGGTCATACTGGCTTCTATAGGAGGTTAATAAAGGACTTCTCAAAGATTACAAACCCATTTTGGAAACTTTTTGAGAAGGAAGTCAAATTCTCTTTTGATGATGATTGCTTGATGTCATTTGAATGCCTTAAATGGAAGTTGGTTGATGCTCCTATTATTGTTCCACTGGATTGGTCAAAACCATTTGAGATCATGTGTAATGAAAGCAGTGTTGCTCTTGAAGCTGTGCTGGGACAAAGGAAAGACATATGGTTTCATCTAATTTAATATGCTAGCAAAGCGCTGAATGAAGTTCAAAAGAACTACACCATCATAGAACAGGAACTTCTTACAGTAGTATATTCTTTTGAGATGTTCCGGGCTTATTTGCTAGGAACCAAAGTGATGGTCCACACTGACCATGCAACCTTTAGATATTTGATGGAAAAAATGGATTCAAAACCAAGGTTGATCAGATGAGTGCTACTATTTCAACAATTTGACTTTGATGCCAAAGATAGAAAAGGTTGTGGATCATCTGTCAAGGCTGGAAAGTGAAAAAGTAGTTAGAGATAAATTTAAGATCAATGATCCATTTCTAGATAAGGAAATCTTAGTTGCTGTTACGGAAAAAATACCTTTGTATGATGATTTCGCAAATTATATGGTGAGTGAGCTGATACCATAGAATCTTTTCTTTCATCAAGTGAAAAAGTTTCTCCATGATGTGAACCATTAATTATGGAATGAGCCATATCTTTTTAGGCAATGTACTGATGGTATTATTAGACGGTGCATCCAAGAAGTAGGTATGTTAAGTATACTGGAAATAAGCCATGCTTCCACAGTTGGAGGTCACCATGCAGGTGATCAGACTGCAAGAAAAGTGCTTCAAAGATGCTACTATTGGCCCTCTTTGTTAGAAAATGCATAAAAGTTTGTGAGGAGGTGTGACCAATATCAAAGGCAAGGGTCCATCTTAAAAAAACATGAGATGCTAATGTATAAAATTCTGGAGGTAGAATTATTTAATGTTTGGGGCCTTGATTTCATGGGGCCCTTTGTGAGCTTATTTTGTATGAAGTACATAATAGTTGTTGTTTCCTACATGTCAAAATAGGTCCAGACCATGGCTCTAGCGGATAATAAAGGAAAGCGGGTTATTGCATTCTTAAAGAGAAATATCTTCTCTTTCTTTGAGATACCACGTACCATCATAAAAGATGGAGAATCACACTTTTGCAACAAGATATCTAGAGCTTCCTTGGAAAAATATGGAGTCGAACAACATAAATTAGCCACCCCATACCACCCACAGACTAGTGGGAAGTGGAGATCTCTAATTGGGAAATTAAAGCTATCCTTGTCAAGACTGTAAATAATAGCAGGAAAGATTGGTCTAGTAAGTTTGATGATGTCTTATGGGCATATCGAACGTCTTTCAAAACACCAATTGGCATGTCACCATACCAATTGGTTTATGGAAAGGCTTGTTATTTGCCGATTGAACTGGAGCAAAAAACACTGTGGGCACTGAAGTGGCTTAATCTGAACTGGAATGAGGCAGTGGATATGAGGCTGGGGTAGATAAATGAGATACATGAGTTCCGTCTTAGAGCTTATGAAAGAGTTGACTTATACATAGAAAGAATGAAGAAGTACCATAGAATTAAAAAGCGGGATTTTCAAAAAGGTGACTTGGTGCTCCTCTTCAGCTCCCCACTCAAGATTTTTCTAGGTAATCTCAAATACAAGTGGTCTGGCCCATTTATAATTAACCAAGTCTACTCATATGGAATAGTGGAACTCAAAAATGAAGACTAAAGTGTCTTCAGGGTCAATGGGTAATGAGTCAACCTGTACATTGGTCCAATGGACTCAATAAGATGTATTGATACTATCTATCTCGATGAAGTATGAGTAATTGAGATAAATGAGTCATGCCGCGATGATAAACCAGGTGCTAGTGGGAGACAAACCATGGTGTGCTGTTGTAAAGTATTATTTTAAGTTATTTCATTGTTTTGTGCAAGCTAAAGGGTTTGTGTAAGTATGCAAGTCTGACAGTACAGGAAAACAAAAACTGAGAAAGTTTGGGGGTGACCGATGTGTTACTCGATGGATAGTCGATGACTCGACGGACCGTCGTGGTAGACGTCGCTGCAAAGTATAGAAACAAGGTTATTGGAAGAGTGGCGATGGTTTGACTGATGGACCATCGCATACTCGACTGATCATCAACTCAACCGTCGCCAGTATGCTTCCAGGTATATTCACTGAAAAGGGATTATGGGTTGACCGATGGACTATCGCTCATGTGAAAAATCGTCACTTGAACCATCACATGAACCCTATTTCAGTGGGTGGGCAAAATTAGTATACATAGTTTGATTTTTCATTATTATCCAACCCAAATGATTTTAAATTGATAATTTAATGCGGAGGAATAATGCCCCAACTATTCAAGTACCTGAGACTATTTGGTGTCTCTTCATTCAAAGAATCTTAGACCTTTAATTACCTCCTTAAAATTCTTCCCATGTTCTATTTCCCCATCTATTTAAACGTCATCTCCTCTTTAGTCTTTCAAACATAAGCAACAAGAACTCTTCTCAAAAGCAAATGTGTGAACTTGTGTCTAGTGTTTAGAGTGCAAGGGAGGATATTGTTCATATATTGCAATCCTTAGATATGATCATTTTGTTGTCTACATTTTATTCATCTCTAAGACTAAAGAAACCATGTAAAGTCTATGAATATTGAAATACTTCTTTTGATTTTGATAAGGTTATGTGAGTGGCCTGACCTAAGCTGACACTTAGCAAATATTATCCTTGGTGAAGACTGAGTAACTCATGGATGCTATTATTCTGGTATGCCATTTCCTCTTGCTATATACATGCCAGCTGCCACATCTGCTGGTTTAGCTTTGATTCCCATGGGTGGGAATGCAGATTCTGTATCAGTCCCGCCCTAATATTCAAAATACATGTTGAATTAGGAGAACCTTACAAAGGTGGGCTAGGCAGATAAAAGGTTTGAAAAGTAGTTGGACATATAGGGGCAGTTTTCAAACCCTTCATGAAAAGAATT
This sequence comes from Capsicum annuum, assembly GCF_002878395.1. Taxonomy (NCBI): domain Eukaryota; kingdom Viridiplantae; phylum Streptophyta; class Magnoliopsida; order Solanales; family Solanaceae; genus Capsicum; species Capsicum annuum. The sequence continues at coordinate 49,919 of NW_025851418.1, forward strand.
ATAGACGAAGCGGTACATCTTTTAAAGAAAATCTAGCTAAGAATAGACAACATGGAGGAGCGAATCAACATGAAGATAGATGCCAAGTCTATTCCAGATTTTGCAAAATTGATTGAGGAGGTTAGAAAACTCTAGGAAGATGTAGATAAAATGACACAGCAATCACAACAGACCATATTTTATCCAGTCCAGGTTGTAAGTGGTGAAGACGAAAGTCTTTTTGATTTAATAGGGTGATCGATAAAAGATAAGGGTAAGAAAGTCACAAAGATTGATGAAAAAGCTATATGAAAAGCTGGTAAAAGGGTGAGACTTGAAGCGATACCTCCATAGGAGTGAGAGCAACATGAATTAAAGAAAGCAAGAATAAAATCAAAGAAAGATAAAGAGAGAAGAAGGAAGAGAGCAGAGGATGAAGTAGCTGGAGTGTCTACCAGCTCTACCCCTTCTAGAAGGAAAACTATAGATCCGGCTTGAAATGTTGTACCTCTAATTCTAGAGAAAGAGATTGTGAGAACCCCCACCACTATGGGGGTCACCAATGCACCGGGTCAGGACACACTAGCTTCAACGCATTTCACAAATGCCTCAAATGAATAAAAGGTACCACAAGTATTTCCCCTCTTTGTACTTAAATTATATTCATTAAGGACAAAGCATAATTTTTCTATGGGGGTATGATGTGTTTGTACCATGGGGGTTTGTGTTTTCGATATTCTTAGCCCTACCATGAATAATTTATGAGAATCGGCATGTCTAGATTTAATTTGCATTTTAATTTTTTCAAGTCTTATTTTGTTGTTAATATTGGTCCATGAAATAAAAGTATTGTTTTTGTTAGTACCTTGTTATAAATATGAATGATGAATGATGTTGGCATCCAGCTAACTATTTTTATTTGATTGTTTACTATTGTCTCCTAAGATGTGTGATTAACTGTTAGTGCGTCTGTAGTTGGCATTAATCTATAAATTCACATGATATGTGATGCACATTTTAAGAACAGTAGAATGAGTTTGACTCAGTTGCCACTGTACGTACGAGGACATTTATATAGTTCTGACATAGTATAGTCCCTAGAACTTGCCTGGTTCATTTGATGTAGTTCTGTTATTGATAGGATGAGAAGTGATAGGAGCCCACCTTGTACCGTTAGTCCACTTAGCCCAAAATTAAGCCCACCTAAAATAGTATTCCATGTTTGAACCCTTCTGAGAGCCTTTGTAGATTTTTCTTCATTACCTGGTATTTTAGTTAACTCTCTTTCAGCTCTTGACTCTTAGGTCTGGCCCTGGCTTAGAAACCAGCAATGTGTACCAAAACTCAGGAAAAAAACCCAAGTTAAGGGTGGCTATTGTAGGGTTGTTAACTGCCTAATGGATAATTAGTCTAGAATTTGAATTAGAGCATTTGGCCATGATGTAGTTAACTCAATGTGTACCTTAACTTATGGCATAAATCTAAGTTGAGGGTGGCTGATGTCTGTTTGTATATATATATATATATATAAAGGGTGTTCAGTGGTAAAGCATAAATGAATTAGAAAAGGGAAAGTGAGCTAGCAAAGTAATGGCCTTGATAAGAAGAATTTGAAGGCAAAGAGAGTTAAAGTTTATTTCTTAGAAACTTTTTCAAAAAATTCCTTCCTGATCTAGCCAGATACCTCATTTGTAGCTTAGAAAAGACATGTTTGATCTTAGAACTCAGCTATAAGGGGGGTGTTAGATGATAAAGCAAAGTCTATGGGTACATGTTCTATGTTAGTAACTTCTTTGATGAGTGAGAGAGTTTTGATTTGTATCCATAAAATATTTTGACTGGTGGATCTCCTTGACTATGAGGGTAACCTGAGACGCTTAATTTTGCTGATTTCTGTAGATACTTGTATCCATGTTTTTGTAGATGAATTGAATTCGAAACAATGTTAGTTATGGACTATGACATGTTAAACCATATGATTTAGATGACAAGTGCATGGTTGTATGAAAACTTTTTCAGTAGGAAATTCCTGTCATTATTTTGTTCAGATTTGTTATTTGGTGCTGAGTTGCTTGCGGACAAGGAATTGTCTTAAGTTGAGGGTGTGGATGTTACGTATTTTGACACAACATTTTGGACATTTTTGTTAGGATAATTATGTGTTTTCAAGCACCTACTATTGTATTTAACATGGTGTTTTAGTGTTTTCTTGATAAGAACTGAGTATGAGAAATAACTTGGATAAACTAGACAAGAAAAAGAAAAAAATGATTAGTGACGGCTTAGGCAATGGGCCGTTGGCCTTTCGATGAACCATCGATCGAAACTATTTGCCAAAAATAGAAGACAGATACACTATATATCTTACGACGTTCCAGGCAATGGGTTGTCAGGTCTGCAACAAATCGTCAGCCTAAACCATCATCATTAAATAGAATGCAGAACCAATGAAAGTCATGCGACGGACCATGCAATGTTCCATCGATACTTCAATGAACCGTCCTCCTACCCGTCAACCAGAAGCACAACATGGCTTCACTGGAGCCCCAGCAACGACTGAGGCAATGAACTGTTACCCCAACGATGAACCACCGCCTGACCCGTCAGCCATGTAACAACAAATCTGAGTTAAAATTTTAAATCCCATTACTATAATTATGTAAATACAAGGTATTAGCTTTTAGTCTGCATCTTTTGATAATAGCTTCAGTCTTTCTTCTCATTTGAGAGGTGTGTAACACTTTTCCTTTAGATTGGAAGCCAAAAATTAAAATCTAATTGTTAGTCTCTATTTGTTTTCATTGTAGATTAAGAAGAACAATATTGTAACTTTTGTAAGTACTCTCTTGAAGCTATTTATGAACATCAATATATCTTTCATATCTTATATGGAGAGGAGTGTCTAAACTCCTATAACTAGGGTTATGGGAGACTTGATGTAGAGAACTATTTGGGGTTGTGAATCCATTTGATTTCTATCATCTATCTAAATTGCATGAATCTCTCTTTATTTTAATGACATTACCTGGTTGCAAATTTGGGAAGAGAGCCCATGAACCCCACTTGTTTACCAAGAAAATGGATGTTAGGAAAAGAGGTGATTCATATAAAATCCATAGGTTTACCCTTTGGGTCATGGGTTGATGCCCAAACGGTATCGACCCTCATAAGAGTTCAATTGAGTGATACATTGATCCTTTAAGTTTGAAAGAAAAAAAAGGGTGAAACACCCATTAGGTTGAGAAACTAGTGGATAATTCTTAGAACTCAATACTTCTTGCAATTGAAAGTACATGTTAGAATTCATGCGCAAGTTCACAACCCTAACTATTTGAATATATTGGTGAGCATAGCTCTAGTTAAATTATTTTCATTGAAATTACACTTTCATTAACTATAATTAGATAAACCGCTGTGTGATATAAGAATAAAAGAGCATTATTAACACATCCAAACCATCTTTTACTCAGGAACCTTACATCAACAGTCTAATAATAGTCACAATACTTAGTGAACACAGTATTCCTTATGGGATTCGACACCCAACCTAGTTGGGTTCTATATTTGACAGCAACTGCTTACTCTCTCATAAGAGAGGTGTAATTTGGGCATATCATGCAACTTTCCCACTCATGATTTGGAGATTGTAGTGGCAGTTTATGTGCTTAAGATTTAGAGGCATTATTATTTCAGTGAGCATTATAAGATTTTCACAGATCATTAGTCTTCAGCATCTTATACCCATGAGGGAGCTTAGTACTAGGAAGCATAGATTGATGAAGTTTCTTTTTAACACTCTGGATTTTTCTCCATGAATGTTTCTAAGATTTTATTCTCACTGCCTATACTATGACTCTCCATAAGTGTTGTAGAGAGCCCTGCCTTGTCTTAAGGACCCAATCATAGCATGTCTAGTCTATCGGCCTGGAGTATCTACTATGTCTATGACTAGGGGATACGAGTCATAAAGACATAAAAGAGTCATATGTTGTCTTCTGTAACGTAAATAGTATGATTCCCAATTGATTCAGCTTTGATAGTTACTGGACCATGTGAGTCATAATGATTGAGTACGAGTTGTATTGTACAACTCATAGCTAGGTTTGTCTCTGTGATCGTTGCCATTATAAAAACAAAGTGTGGGACCTTACAAATAGTAAGATAATGCTATGACTTTCTAGGTCAGTCATAGCGACTAGGCATTTAATTTTTTGTCCTTTCATTAAGGACATTCTGGTCAATTCCCCTTTTCCCTTACTTAGACCCCACATTCATAAAGAACTCAAGGTGATTTTGTATCATTTTTTAACATAATCAAAAACACTCTCAAACTCTCTAAACTATCCAAGGTTAAGATACTTAGGGTTTCAAAGATGTTGCTCATCTAAGGACACAAGTGTTGAATTCTCTCCATAAATTTTGGTATTTCAAACATGTTACGTTTTTATAATATTTAATTAATAAAAGTATGTATTTAAATGGTTTAATTGGATGGTTTGAATTTATGTTTTGATGTGGCTGTGGGTTTTACATGGTTGATTCTTATGGTGTGCCTTAATGATTGGTTAATTGATTACTAATTGGGTTATGTGAAACTTGATTTAAATTAGGATTAATGGGGGTTATCTAGTGAACCCATGAAGGTGTGGGTGTTTGGTGACTTGTATTGGAAAGTCATGTTTGTCGACAAGAGGTTTTGTTTCTATAACTTGTGTTCCTAGTTCACACTATTGATATATTTGTATATTAGATTGATGTGGGGTTGGGGAATTCCCTGGTCTTTCTTTATATCTCCAGTTCGTGCGGCTAATATGCATTGGGCCCTTTAACCAGGAGTATTTAAACCCATATAGCTAGTGGGAACCTATTTATGATGGTTGAGCTCTAGGATAAACTATACTCAATGCTAAGTATTGTTTCCTTTCTGGGCATGACATATGTATATGATTTCGTGCATTGGTTTTGAAAGATTTTTAAATATTGATCGTGGCATTGTTTTCTCCTTTATCCCTAAGTTACACGTTAGTTCTCAACTCATTAATTATCCCCAGACGCTGTATTCTCATGTGATATACGTACTGGAGATACTTCTATTTTTCTTACGTAGGGTTAGGTGGATCAACTCTATTTGTCAGTCATTAGTGGTGATATGTTGAGCTTTCATACTCTGGAATAATTGGTCATTTCATCAATCTCCTTTCATAGACTAGAATTAAAGAGTTCACGTTAAAATTATCATTGTCATTGTTATTGTATAAGTCAGGGGCATGTCCTAACTTAGATTGTCTTTCGATGTAGATCAGAGAATTTATGGCTATTGTTTTTGACTTGGGTATTTTTGGTTATTAGATGATGGATATTTAGTTATCTTGGGTTCCTTTGAGCTTGTATATCTTATCTTGTTATATGTTTGAAATTCAGTCTTTTTTGAGAATTTTGTTCGATTATACTATGCAATAGGGTTGTTCCCTAATCCTTGATGGACTTGATATACCCATCATGCCAAGGTTCTGGTTTGGGTGTTGACAAAGTTTGCATTAGGGCCTAGGTTTTATGTCATTGGGTGTCCACGAAGCCATTGCAAGTAAAGTCCTTTTTTGAGTGTAGTGTGCCAAACCCATAAGAAAGAGGATACAAGATATTTAGGAATTTTTACCTTTCTTGTGATCTACTTTCGAACTATAGAGTCTAGGGTTTTGAAATATCCTCTAAAACCTATTTATTCCCTTTCCAGATTATTCCTCCAAGAGGATCTTATTTTTGTAGAAACTCTTCAATCTCACTTGAGGATAATATGGGTATGGCTCGACCTACTTAAGGAATTCAGACTTGGTCTAGGGGCACTTCTTTTGATTGACGTAGCAAATTTCCATTGGTCCCCACTGATCCTTATCCCACTGGTAATAATCCTGGTCGATCACCTATTGGAGATATTACCTATGTTATGTTCTGTCATTCCATTCATCTGTGCACCTAGTTTGTGCTATCTCAATCTTGTTAGTTGGGTCCTTTTGGTGCTGCTGTGAGTTCTTCTAAGGCCTCTAGGATTGGCCAGTTTATGAGGGTGAATCCTATAACCTTTAATAGTTATATTGTTTAGAAGGACCTTGAAAGGATCATAAATAAGATGGAGAAGATTCTCTATATGAGGCATACTTCTAACTCTGAGGGCGTGAAATTCGCTACATACAAGTTGTAGGATGTGGCATATTTGTGATATGAGGAGTGGGATCAGTCTACGGAGATGATGTAGAGTTAGCATTAAGAGAGCATTTATTTGACACTCTTCTTAATAGATTCCTTCCTTAAGAGTTAAGGGAAGAGAAGGCTAAGAAATTTGTGAATTTGAAGCAAGACAATATAATTGTGAAGGAGTATGCCTTATGTTATAGTAGTTGTTGCGTTATTCTCCCCAGTTAATATCTAGCATGAGGGCTAGAATAAGGACATTAGCTTTTGGGTTGTCCCGTGATTTTAAATTGGAAAGCATGTCTATTTTATTGAACAATGATATGGAAATCTCTAGGGTTATGGTGTATATGCAGTAGGTGGAAGAGGAAAAAAAAAGCAAGCAAAGGTGTGTGAAAGAATAATTCCGGTTCATATTGAATGGCATGTAGTTCATATCCTAAGTCGTTTGGTTATAGTCATTCCAAGGGCAATAGTGAATATAAGGCATCGGGTGGCTAATCTCAGGCTAGTGGGGCTCAATCATCTTTATCTTATCCATTTTGTTATTTCTATTGATAGGTGCATTGTGGCTTATGTGATGAAGGGAGGTACAAGTGTTTAAGATATGGCCAGCCCGGCCACATTTAGAGGAACTGTCCTTCAGGCAATGTCATTCAATTAACATAAGCAATTTATCAAATACTTGGGGAACATAATCAATGCATATAATACTATTCAACATGTAGGCATCATGATTTCCAATACCAACTTACAAATTCATGGGCTTTAACATGAACTCACATAATACTACACACATGTCAAATAAATTTACATGAATCTTGTAATAAATCATGAATTAGAAACCCAAATAACATCCTAATTTTGAATACATTCAAACCCAAAATAGAATTCATGATATCAATAAACTTGAAGTTTTAAAAGAGGTTCTTGAATTCCAAGGCTGGAAGGAAACCCTTAGATGAACACCTAACATACTTTGGTGCTTGAATTCCTAAAGATTGGTGGTGAATTTGTTGAATCATGATCTTGACTTTGATGGGTTATGGTTTGTTCTTTATTGGATTTGAGAGAAAGTTTATTTTGCTTATTGAGGGATGAATCTCATGTTTTGGGGGCTAATTATGGGTGGGAAAAAACCTAAACACCCCTCTAGACGCGGGCTTTAAGTGAATGAAAGCATGTCCAATGATGGGCAGACCGACACCTTGCATCAATGGCATCAATGTGATGACCAACGCATCGTGTCGAGTTCACATTGGTTCACTATAATTGTATAGAAAGCTAGGGAAAATTGTTTGTCGACGCGATGGACAAAGTGATGCATCAAGATTGAATTGACCCACTATTTTTTTCACCTGAACATGGTTCAAACGAGGTCCAAACTATCCAAAACTCACCCGAAGTGACCTACTGACATTCTTGATCATTAATAAACCTAAAAATTAATACTTTAAGGTCATAAGAGTCGAAAAATAGGATATTCAACTTGCGAAGGCTAGAATACTTCTAAGTATAAACACTTAGCTTAAATTTCTTTGTTTGGGACCTCTTTTTCAAGCTTTGACGGACTGAGTTAAGCTTAGAATTTTACGGGGTCTTACAGATCCTCACCGGGTTATTCTCAAAGGAGAAAGAGTCTAAGATATCAACATTCCTCAGGGTAAAAATGAACGACGGAACACCCACACATTTCTGCAACATAAAGACATGGAAAACCAGGTGAATGGAGTTCATAATAGAAGGAAACTCTTACTCATAGGCAACATTGCCAACCCTTTTCACAAACAAGTAGGGTCCAATATACCAGGGACAAAGCTTTAATTTTTCACCAAATTGCATCACTCCTTTCATAGGAGATACTTTCAAGAATACCCAATCACCAACACTTAACTCTAAGTCCCTACGCCTCACATCCTCATAGGACTTTGGCGACTTTGAGTGATTTTCAACATATCATCAATCACCTTCACCTTTTCAAAGGCTTGGTGTACTTAATCGGGGTCGAGGAACTTACCCTCACCCACTTCATACTGTCCAATAGGAGATTTACATCTCCTACCATACAATGCCACAAAAGGGGCCATGCTAATACTAGAGTGGTAACTATTATTATAGGCGAACTCAATCAAAGGAAAGTGGTCATGCCAACTACCACCATAATCTATCACACAAGCCCATAACATATCCTATAATGTTTAGATGGTCCTTTCCCCTTGCCCATCCATTTACGGGAGTAAAATGGTTTCCAAAAGTTGGAAGAAAATGGGGGACCACAATCCTAGATGATCAAAACTAGAGCACCGTGCAACTTCATGATCTCCACAAGATATAACTTAGCATAGTTTTTCGTCGTGTAATTAGTCGTCACGAGTAAGAAGTGAGTAGACTTGGTCATCATAAAAACAATGAACTAAATAGAATCAAATAGATTTTGAGATCTAGGAAGACCGGTAACTAAATCCATATTAGCTGCCTCCCACATCCATTCGGGCAACACAATCTCTTAGTACAACCCACCGGGCCTGATGTGCTCAACTTTCACTTGTTGACACACCATACACTTGACCACATATCTAGACATATCATGTTTCATATTGTTCCACCAATAGAGCTCTCTAAGGTCATGATACATCTTGTTGGAATCGAGATGAATGGCATAATGGGATCTATGAGCCTTGGCCATGACGTTTTCCCTCAATCCATCGAAATTGTCAACACATAGCTTACCTTGGTATCTAAAGATACCATTACAATCAATAACAAATTCTATAACTTTTTGTGGGCCCACATTACTCTTGATCTTCATCAAGTGAGGGTACAATACTTGCTTTTCCTTTATCTCAACAATAAAAGACGACTTAGATATCGGATTCAAAAATACACCACCCTTCTCAAAGTTCGTAAGTCAAATTCCAAGAATAGCCAAATGATGAATGTCCTTCACCAATTCCCACTTACCCTCATCTACATAGGCAAAACTTTCCATGGACAATGTACTAGAGCATCGGCAACTATATTTGCCATACCAGGATGGTAATGAAGACTTATATCATAGTCTTTAACAACTCGAGCCACCTACTCTCTTGGAGATTTAAATCCTTTCGAGTAAACACATATTAAAGACTTTTATTACCAGAAAATAAGTCGACATGGACCACATAAAGATAATGTCGCCAAATCTTTAATGCAAATACCATGGCTAACAACAATAGTTCATGAGTTGGTTTGTTCTTCTCATGAACTTTCAATTGCCTAGAAGCATAGGATACCACCTTACCATGTTGCATCAATACGCAATCGAGATTGATATGAGAAGCATCAAAATATACCACAAAACCATTACTACCCTCGAGTAAGGTGAAAACTGAAGCAGAAGTGAACTTATCTTTCAATTTCTCAAAACTACCCTCACATGCATAGGACCATAAGAACTTGACCTTTTTTTAGGTCAACACCATCAATGGGGCAGATATAGTAAAGAAAATCTCCACAAACCTTCTATAGTAACCGTCTACACCTAAGAAGCTTTGAATATTGGTTTTAGTCATAGGTCTAGGCCACTTCTTAACTACCACAACCTTTTGAGGATGTACCATGATCCATTCTCTAGAGATAATATGACCAAGAAAAGCTACGGATTTAAACCAAAACTCACACTTGTATAACTTAGCTTACAAATAATAATCCTTCAAAGTTTGAAACACGGCACGGAGGTGATCGACATGATATAACTCACTCTTAGAATAGACTAAGATATAATCAATGAAGACAATGATAAACATGTCCAAGAACGGATGAAAGACCCTATTGATCAAATCTATGAATTACACTAGGGCATTGGTCAACCCAAATGACATATAAAGAAACTCATAGTTACCATACTGGGTTCTAACGACACTCTTAGGGATATCCGCATCCCTAATCTTAAGCTGATGATAACCCCGATCTAAGATCAATCATAGAGAAAACTTTGCACCTTAAAGTTAATCAAACAAATCATTGATCCTAGGAAGAGGATATTTATTCTTTACGATCACTTTGTTCAACTGATGATAATCAATGCTCATACGAAGGCAACCATTCTTCTTGCACATGAACAATACCGGAGCACCCCATGGAGATACACTAGGGAAGATTAAACCTTTATATAAGAGGTCTTTCAATTGCTTCTTGAGCTCTTTCAACTCCGACGGAGCCATTCTGTAAGGAGGGATTGAAATTGGATGAGTGTTCAAAACAAGATTACTCCAAAAATCAATTTCCCTATTGAGAGGAACACCGGGAAGATCATTGAGAAATACCTCGAGAAACCTATTAACTATGGGAACAGATTCTAGGTAAAGCACTTCCAAGTTAGAATCTTAAACTTGGACCATATGATACAAACACCCCTTAGAAATCAACTTTTTGGCTTTAAGATAACAAATGAACCTTCGCTTAGGCACTAGGAAACAAACTTCCCATACAATGAACGACTAATTATAGAATTTAAACATGGGCCTTCGGGTCAGACAGTCAAAGAAAGCATAGCAAGATACAACTAATCCATCCTCAAAAAGACATCAAAATCGACCAACAGATACCACACATTCCTTGTAGACCCTACTAATAAGAATTGGGCCTCCAGCCGAGTTAGAAACATAAAAATTAACCAATATGCTCTTAGGACCACGATCAACATGCACAGCTACATATGAGGTCACATAAGAAAGAGCAGACCTTGGATCATGCAAATAATACACATCACGGGAGAAAAGTCTTAATAAATGCATGACAACATCTGGATATGACTCAGAATCCTGGCAATTAGCAAGTGCATACTAGCGGTTTCGGCCATCGCCGATGCCAAAAATAAAAGCAAAGATAGATATAGCACCCTTTGGTGCGGGAGAAGATGGAGTAGCATAGGAGCCCTATTGGCCCAAGAATCTTGTAGAGAGGGGCACTCACTCTATATGTACCTACTTTGAGAAAAATGAAAACATATATTCCTTACCTTCTTCTACTGACCATGATAACACTGACCACAGAATTTGTAAGGTGTGCCGGGTAGAGCTGACTGGGCACTACTAGCCTGGAATTAGGCACCCTGTTATCAGGACCAACCACTAAACTGAGACTAATAACCAACCATAAAATTCAAGTAAAGATAGTAAGTATTAGCTATGAAGAAAGAACCTGAACTCCCCTTTTTATTCTGTGGCCACTTACCACTATCCCTACCACTATGCTCGAAAGGCCTAAATTTATTTCCTTATCTGTCGCTAAGCTCAACTTGTTTTCTTTTCTCTTGTTCAACTTGTTGCATATACAAAATAAATCTAGAAATAACCATGTTGACAATCAACATGGTAATTTTGCTCTCAAGGACTAACTCATGAGAAAATCCCGTGATAAACTTATGTACTCTATCCCTCATGCTAGAAACTATCTCGGGAGCATACCTCAACAATTGACGAAATTTCAAGGCATACTCATGAAAGGACATCCTCCCTTGCTTCAAGTTCACAAACTCTTCACCTTTTCCTTCCTCAAATCTTAAAGAAAGAAGCATTCTAAGAAATCCTTGGAAAAACACCTCCCACATGGCAGGACTAGCATCAATAGCTCTACACAACTCCCACCCTTCATACCATTGGTACACTACATCCTTGAACTGGTAGGAAGAAAAATCAATGGCCTCAACCTTCGAAGAATGCATGATTTTTGTAACGACCCAATTTTTTAGAACTGGAATATCATATGTTGCTCATGATCTCGAAGGACCACAAGCTAACCCTCTACTTATATCTGTAATTGAGCATTGCATAATATAGATAATATATATAGAAACTGCCCATATGGTTCAAAACATCTAAAAATACGCACAATTGAAAAATAAATACTGGTACATCTATTCAAAAATCCTCTAAACTGTCAGAACTGTGGAGTTGATAGGAAATGTCCCCAACTAACTCCATCTACTAAAAATAAACTAAATCTGATGCGATAATAAAATAAGGATCATCATGGACTGAAGAGGACTCACTACTACGTCTATTGCTATTGACAAGGACTGAGCTGCTAAGGGTAATCTCAATCCTATTCCTCTAAATCGATGGTGTCTAATAAAACACTATAGTGCAAATGTGTCAGTACAGGAATGTACCGAGTATGAAGATGAGGTAAGGCTAAATGTAAGGGCTTATGCATAAACAATTACTTAACTGAGTAATCATGAGAGTACTAAATGAGAACACAAGCATGAAAGTGCAAATCATAACTAAAATCATCATGACTCGAAATACAGAAACTTGGATACTGCTTTACTATAATCAGAACTCACTACTAATACTGAGATACTGAACAAGTGAATCTCCTAATATTGATAACCGAGTACTAGAGTTGAGATCAGTGCTCTCTAGTGAGTGATCCCAGAAACTAATGTTACTAGAGCTGATTAACTGAATCTACTCACATTAATGATTGCACTCTGATCTTACTACTCTCAGCAGAATGAATCGGAGATCAAACCTCTCAAACGGATGATCCCTTAATCTAATATCAATGATAAAAAGATATTTCATCTAAGATCAAACCTATCTAGCGGAGGATCTCTGAATCTGAAACTAAGATCAAGCGTATCTAACGGGTGATCTCTAGATCTAATAATGAGATTACTCAACTAAATATAAGACTGATTCAAGCCTATATAATGGGTGATCTCTAGATATGATAATGCATATATTGAATATCTTTATGTGAGACAATGCCTATCTAGTGGGTGGTCCATGAATAAATGGAAGTATCTAAGTTCCTTACTGAGATAGGTGACTATATTTGATAGTCCTGATTTTTGAGTTCTACTCTGAAGGTTGAAACTAAAACTATAACTGTGGGAGTTCTCTCTTAATCGACATACCCCGAATATAAATTGGTAGGGTCCAACCTGTAACCCCACCTAGAAGGGTGTCAATACTGTGCCACGGGTAAAGACCTCTACTCTAGTCAAGCATCTCTAATGGGTGACCCTCACAGGAAGTCAAGCCTAAGACAGTATAATAGTGAAGCCTTATTCTAATGGGTGACTCCTGTGCTGGCGACGCAGTTCTGGAGTTTAGGGATTGCTCCAAAAAACTCTACCATTTTAACTGGGTGCCTCTATCCCTGCACTCGCTCGGAGCTAGCTCCTACTCCCAACTGAAAGACTCTGAACTGATTCTTAACTGAACTTATTACTAATCATATTTCTTGAATGATCTAACTAAGTTACGTTGTATTCACTTAGTTCCGTATCTGATGGAATACTACTGAATTTCCTTATCTGACTGCATGATACTGAGTTCTAAAATAAAAACTTGAATACTACTAGATCTAAGTTGAGTACTGAACTGAGGCAAGAATACTAGCAACACTGAGATTACTAGGATTTCTGAGATTTCTTAAGTTCTATATCTGTTTGAGAGTACAGAGTTCTATAACTCACTAAGTTCTGAGAATCATGGCTTGACTAAGATTATCGAGAAAACTAATACGGGCTCTAGACTACAGCTAATTTTTCAGTTATAAATACCACCAGGACTCGATAACATAAAAGTAAAACATAGCCATTCTTGAATAATAAAGATCATGGACATTTATTCACCACCACAATAACTAAAGCATCTCTTCAAGCATTTAGAAATTATAAACATCTGATAGTATAGGGAGACATGTTATTGTCTCATACTCTATTCAACAAGGTCTTGCATCAAACACTTTGCATGTATTAAAGTCTTAGTATGTATCGAAGAGCATATAATTAGAAAGTTTCATGCTACCATGTCACAATTCATTCACTAAGGCTTTTTAACAAACACTTGGCATGCATGGGCTTGCACACAATTAGGGATTTTTAGTCAACATGTTATAATGGCTCTGATTCTTTCACATAAGCATTTTATCAAACATATGGGGAGCATGCTTTGCTTATTCAATAATTTCTACACTTAATTGACATAAACACGTCACTTAACAAGAAACTTGAAGAAGGTTTATCATTAAGATCACATGAATATCACATACTAGGGTCTGAGCTTGAAACCTCATAAACAAACCATGAATTAAAAACTCAATAATAGCATGAACTCCAATTTCAATTCACATGAATTATGAAAACTCATAACATAAGATCTTTAAAATTTAGAAAAGGGTTATTAAGCTTCTTTGATGAAAGGGACCCAAGAATCAACATCTGCATAACTTAGGAAACTCTTTCTTGAAGGCTCTTGTAGGGATTCTTGATTTCTTGATTTTTCTTGAAGAAGGGTTTTGATTTTGTAGAAATCCTAGATTTTGATATTGAAGATGAGAAATGAAGATGTTTTCCTTGATCGAATATAAATTGGAGATAAAAAGAATGGGAGAAATACCAAAAATCCCTTTCAAAAATGACTTAAAAATACTTAACGGGGGCTGCGATGGTCGAAGCGACAGTCCATCGCTAGTCTAATGGTCCATCGAATCATCGGTCGCTCGTCGATCAGAAATAGAATACACTTCCTTGATGTGATGGTCTCAATGACGGTCCCCCAAAAAATCGACGATCCACCACAAACTCGATGGTCTATCAGATCAAACGTCGTACGTTGGCCAGGATGAGGCCACACTGCCTCAGCGACGATGGTCTGTCGCAATCTTGATGGTCCATTGTCCTGGCCCTCGTACATGGGCCAATCACTGCCTTGGTTGTGATGGTTTGGGCAACAGTCCATCGCAAGCTCATCGGTCCATCAACCCGGCCGTCGTACCTGGGTGGTTCTGGCTACTTTCAGTAAAACAGCCATAACTTCCTCGTCCGATGCCGAATTTTGATGAAATTGGTATCGATGGAAAGATTATTCAATGACCTACATGAAAAAAATTTGATATTACGGAAATTCTACATGGTTTAAAATATTTCTCACTTGGGAAGATACTTCTCCACCTTTTAGGGCTGGATTAACACTTTACTGAACATGCTCTAAGGCTTAGACTACGAGAGAATTTTGTAGGGTCTTACAATTTTGAAGATCTTCTCCATTTCATCCATGAATCCTAGATGATATTCCCCAACGTTCATTCTGGAGAACATAGGAGGGCTAAGCCTTATAAATTGGCCAATTCTTGTGAACTTAAAAGAAATGGTATTTGGAGCACCACGCTCTGATTAAGAGGCTAAAAATTGAGTTAAGAGGTTGATAGAGAGACAAAAATATCCATTAGTATCATCTCTCTGAGGTGACAGAATAGGAGGGTCACTCTTATAGTCTAGGTTAGTGGGGTCAAGTGAAACCCCACAAAGATGGTCGGATATCGCACCCTTATACCATTTCCAAACTCTAAAAGTTGGACGAGCTTTATCCATAGGGCCCCTAGAAGGATTTTCCAAACAAAGTCAAAATAAGACTAAGTCTAAAGATAGGAGACCAAGAATACATGTATTCAAAAATAAGGAAGCTCACCACTCACAAGTTAATGCATGAACCATTTTGATCACCTAATCACTATGCAGGAAGAGAAGATGATGCTCTAGCCCCTATATCATATTGGGATATAGAATTCAGAGATAGTTAACTGTTGGATTGCTAGTATAAAACACTAGGATAAGGATATAATGGCATATTTATTCAATAACAAGTCAAGATATCATATTCAATCATATCCACACACTTATCCGCGCATATAGGTATATCACATGCTAATCAAAAAATCAAGGCTCGATAATATTCTTGAACATTCATTCATTAGACATTAAGTGGGGGACTTCGTCCCTCCACACTAATGGATTTGCGCATTTCTCACTAGGCATAGGAATTTAACCATGTTCACACATTCATTAGCCAAGGACTTTAACCACATACACAATCATTTAAACAAGGTACTCTAACCACACACACATTCATCTAGACAAGAGACTCCAACCTTTTGCCTATTTGTTACACAAGGGACTCTAACCGCAAGCTATTTTATTCGTTGAGGTACATTAACCTCAAGAGATCTCTTTAAGACCAGAATTTCAGGATATTTTCTAATGCTCAAAACCCAGGTGTTATATGTAACAACTAATCCTCATGTATCAATAAATGAGTAAATTCCTTAAATTATCACTAAAGTTTTACAAACATCCCACTAATGTAATTAATGATTTTGTTTGGACAATAATATCATTGAACTTTATAAATATTCTAAAAAACAAAAAACTCATAGTAGTGTTAAAAATTTAACAGCATGACCCCTTTGACTATGTTTGACCCAACACTTAATTATCCATAACAAATAACCCTTTTGACCTCTCTTTAGCATATTAAATAACACATATTACACCCTATTTCATCAATAGAAGTGTCTATTTCAAACACCATTTGATTGTTATCGAAGTAAAAACGAATAGTCATATCAATTTAGTTATTTTAGTTGTTGAAATTTTATATCAAAATTGATCAAATCTTCTCATTTACGTTCTCTTTGATATGCACAATCCTTGCAATATTTACAACATCTACTCTAGCCGGTATGTTTTTGAATTAGTCGGACTCCAAACTAGACGAGATGAAAACCAAAACAACTTCTTCTATTGACTATACCAAAACTGTAATTGTTTTAACATTTGAGGAAATTAGCATTGGAAAAAAAAAGACCCAACTAAAAGTGAAAAGGAAGAAAGGGTACCTTATATCAGATTGGTGCTACTTTTGGCACACTGTACATTTTCTGTAGTTTTCTAGTTATGTTAAAACTGTTATGTACAGTCACTGTATGTACGCATAGAAGGAAAAAGTAAAAACAATACTGGACATATAAATAAGGGTAAAGGATCACTCAACAACTCAAAAAGAAAGACTTTTCCTTGTTCTGTTAGTCCAATATATGGCCATAAGCATAAACGAATATCAAAATAAGTGATTAATATGAGATTTTTATATTTGAGCTATATGCTGTAAAAATCAATCCAAGAAAACAGAATACTTAAAAAAAGAACTGGTGATATGTAAAAAATCATCTTGCAGTAAGACCAAGAACTAGGCTAATCAATATATTGAAAAACAAATAATTGAAAAGACTGAATCACAAAAGCTAAATTGAAAGAATGTAAACTAGAGAAATAAGCGACTACAAAATTATAGCTAGCCAATATAAACATGGATACCAATGGAAATAAGAAAGATTGTAATAAGGCCAAAGAAGAGAATTGTATGTATTAAAATAGAATGTTCAGCGTCTCTAACACGAGCACAGGGCCTTTTTAACGTTAAAACAAGGAGGAAAATAGTTTTTTTAATCTAAAGGTGGGTGAAATAGGTCATGGGATATGAGTAATTAGTGTTGGGTTAAGTATAATTAAATGGTTTATGCTGTTAAAATTTTAACACTTTCATTAATTTTTTGCTTTTTGGAATATTTTTAAAGTTTAATGATATTATTGTCCACAAAAATCATAAGTGACTTTTGTGGGATGTTTGTTAAACGCCAGTGACAATCTAAGGAATTTGCTCATCAATAAATCATCATTTATCAACTAAGCATCACTTATTAACTAATCTTCATCAAGTGGCTAATCATCACTTATCAACTAGTCATTATTTACCAATTAACCAATATTTGTCAACTAGCCAACATTTATACTAACAAATATTTATCAACTAATTATTATATCACTAGGGTCTATTCATATCAACTACATCATAAATATTTCTTCATGTTCAACTTTTCTGTATTGTCATTCTCGCACCCCAATGTCATATACCATAATAAGTGTATCATTATAATATAACACGTATAGCTGATGAGTGGTGAATTTTCCAATAAATCGCACTCAACATACGTGCAAATTACCATGTTTTGTATGAATAAGTAGGGTTTATTTGTCATCAAATTCACTAATATCTATATTTTGTGGGAATATAGGTAATGATATGAAAATATGTGGATGCGAGCTGAAAAAGATCAAAAAAATGGAAAAACTGCAGTTTGAACGCATGGAGCAAAAATAGGTCTAAGTTACCATGATCTCGGCCTGAGGGATGAGATTATGGATAGTCATATTTGTCATCTAATGCGATCAGAGGAATTCTATCACGGTTGCATAGCCGCGATCGTGGCAGCACGGGATTTTGCCTAGGGGCAGAATTGTAATTTAAGTAATACGTGCTTAAAACCCTAACATAGGACTCAAACCCTATCTCTTGTAGATATTCCATTACTACCAATTATTATAACATTTTCTAGTGCTTAGTTTCTATTCTTGGAGAACAAAAATATTATTATAATTTAGGGTGAAGAATATATTAGAGTAACTTCTAAGTGGAGGATTAGCAAACTCTCATTGAATATTTGTTGGAGTTCAAAGTTTGAAGAAACATTCACTTAGTCTTTTAGAAAATCACCTCAACGGAAATTTTTGGTAAATATTTACTTATTTATCTCATGGGTAGCTAGTTTTTTCTCTTAGGTTTATGTATGAGTAGGGTTGACATGTATGTGGGTTGTTATTGTTAGCTTTATTAGTTGTTCATGTTGACAGGTTTTGAAAATGCTTGATGAAATCATAAAATTTGTTGGTGAAATCCTCAAATTTCCTAAGTCCCACATCATCCTTGACAAAAGGATGTGGGTATCTTAGATCCTTCAACTATCTTGGAAAGAGGAGTTGTAGGTTTCATGAGCATTTATGAACAATTACTTAGGTTTTAGTTGTTCCTTTTTTGTTATCTTAGAAATAAGGATAAATTATGGAATGGCTACGCCTTAGGCATCAATTGTGGAATGGATAGAAGTTGGAATGTTAAATTGAGGTTTGTTTACCATAAGTTAAACACATCCACTTGGTATTCGAAAGAATTAGTGGGTGATAGTTTTGTACTTTGTCAAAAGGCTAGTATCAAAACCCCTAACCGAGCCTACCCTCACATAATCTAATAAAAGAGAAGTTGATTGTTTTGCACCCACATTTTAGCATTACCTAATAAAACATAAACCCAAAATTCGTGCCTAAATTCTTCAAGCTCTAATTATTCATATCCCTGAATTAATACTTGAAAACCAAAAAAGAAATATTAGTCGTGATACGTTCCAAACCCCCCCCCCCCCCATTTTTACAATAATGTAATTTAGGTTTGAATTTAGTAAGTTTCTTTTGTTCTTAATTAATTTAATCACCACTCACATTTTCCCCCCTGGATTAGATATTGACTCTAAAATTAGGTAAATATATTGACAACAACCTCTTCACACTTAAATTGATGTGTAATTTGAGCGTTATTAATAGTTGAACTTGAACATATACCGATATTTAACAATATCATCATTAATATCATCATCATCATCTTCTAGCCTTGCCGATCATTTATTCCATCATAAGAATCCTCCGGCCTTGCCGGGTATATATATCTCCATAATCATCCTCTGGCCTTGCCAAGAATATATATCATCATAATCATTCTCCGACCTTCTTGGATATATATATCATCATAATCATCCTCCGGCCTTGTCGGGTATACATATCATCATAATGTTATCATTAATATCATCAATATTATAGACATCCTCCAAATTTCTACCTAGTATAAATAATCAATATCATCATCAATATTGCCACTAGCATAATCACTAGAATACTTAATAGCATAGCCATTAACATAGTATATTAACATGATAAATAATCATTATCAAAATCATGAACTCCAATATAATCAAAAACATGATTGCCAATAGATTGAATAAGCATGATCTTTAGCATAATCACCAATATAATTAAAAGACATGATCACTAACATAATTAATATATATTATCAAGGCATAGGAAATAAATTTTCAATAGACTAATTAACGGCGAATCATTACCATAATGGATAGCTTGTCAATAGCTTGATCAATAGTTAACCAATAGCATAGTCTATAGCTTATTCATAGCATAATCAATAGCATTCTCAATAGCCTAACTAATGACATAAGCTTAGTCAATAACTCATTCCTGGCATATTAATTAAAAATTACTTTTAACGTCATCCATCATAACTAATAATACCAAGGTGTATAAATATCACAAAAATAACCATCTCCCTTGATGTACACAAGTATATCAAAGGGTTTTACAATAACTATCACGTGTTTTATCCTAAGGCGGGTTGAAGAGACCACATATAAATCCTCAAAATCATTTACCAAGAAATGTATTCCCAAACTAGGATAAGGTATCTAAATCCAATATTACAAGTTGAACAAGACCCAACTATCCCTAGGATAGCAATTCCTCCTAATACAGAGCAATTTAGTCAATTTTATCTAAGGTAAGGTAGATTGAATAAGTTTTATCCCAAACATAAGTGACCAAGAAAATCTTCTTATTAATTGAGTATCTAAGGTGTTTACACCCTAACAAGAGCCTACAAGGTCAATTTTACCTAAGATAGGAATAATAAATTAATTACTCTCAAATGATATCCAAAATAGCCTAAATGATTCAACTAATCCCAAGCTTTTCAATTTATCACACAAATACCTAAAGCCCATGCAAAATCTAACATAATATTATAAACATACTATGAATTATATCAATCTAACAAGGGGTAAAACCTATCTTACCTGAAGGCTGAAAAAAGCTCAAGAATCTACTAAATCAATGTAACATCCTAGATTTTGGTCTTTGAAACTTACTACAAAGACGAAAACCTTCCCTACTAGTCATCATAGGTTATTATGGGTCTTGAGGACCCAATAATATCCTGGTTAGTATGCTGGCCTAGAGTCTCTATTGTGACTACAAGTAGGGGCTATGAGTCATAAAGATTCAAAGCAAGTAATATGGCCCCATCCGTAGCCAAACTGATGCCGAAAGTATTCTATCTTAGTTATGACTTAAACTCTATAAGTCCCAGGGACTCATATTGAGTCACTAAATATGATTCGTAGAGTTACTAGTAAGAGATCCCTCAGCTACTATCCAGATTAATACTCATAGTGATGAGCCGTAGTGAGTCCTTAAGAGTTATATAGTGACCTATAGTCACTAGCAATAAAGTTTTAACTTTTAATTAAAGGGTATTTGGACATTTACGCCTTTAACCACATAATACCCATGACCATAAAACACTTTTTGGATGTTATTTTTAACATTGTAGCACTCAAAGCACTCTCCCAAACTCTATACATTCTCTTAAGAAAGATACTTAGGCTTTCTAAGAAATTGGTCATCTAAGGGCTTAAAGGTTCATTTATCTCCATAAATATTTTTATTTTAGGCATGTTACTCCTCCCCAACTATTACTTTGTGATAGCATGTGTTTTTAACAGTTCTCCTTGTTGTTTGGATGGTCATTTTAGAACACGGGTTCAGGGTTTGAATGATTGTTATTTCTGTGATGTTTCATGTTTACATATAATTTTTTTGTTTTAAATAGGGGTTTTGAAACATCTTTCATGCATGGTTATGTTGAATAAGCTAGGGGATTTTGAATTTTCTAAAATTTTAGGAATATTAACAGTTGAATTGAAAATAACCCCAATAGAATTTTGTGAACGTATTTTAAGTATGAATAAATTTGCATTGAACTATCTTTGGAATAATTTCATGATATAAAATGCCTATTAAAACATTATGGTTTTAGTTAATGAACAATGGGAGTCGGTTTTCCCCTTTATGTATTAATGAACAAAGGGAGTTGTTCTCCCAAGTTAATAGAATTGGGATGGCATGTCGCCGTTACCTTGCAAGGGTAGTTGGTATGACTATGCCAACAGTGTATGCCTAAATATATAATAAAGTTCATTGAATGAGAATGTGTGATAAATGTTTTAATAAGGCTTAAAAGAGGGTTATGTAGCTGGGTCATGAAAGTAGCGATCCTGAGGGACCAATACTAGAAATCGAATTTACTGGTATAGAGGTCTAAATGGTTTGGGGTTTGATTCCCATTTCTTATTATTGGGTGGTTCGATTCCACCTTATTATATGATTGGGAGGTTAGAGTCCCCCATAATACACAATATTATTGGGTTCTTAAGTTACCTTAGTACATTGTTGGGAGGTTTGAGTCCCCCATGAATATATATGAGATTATTCTCTAATTTGGTGTGGCTACACGCACTGGGGTCCGACAATGGGGTGAAAGTTTGGGCCCATATAGCCCGTGGTACTTAAATATGATGGTTAAGGTACATAATCTAGGCTAAAGTTTTAAAGTACATATTAAGCCTTATTTCCTATCCCAACATTTTATATAAGTATATATGTATACACACATGTATGTCAACATATACTAGAAATTAAGAGATCACATTAATGGTTTTATCTTTATTGTCATTGTCAATAGGGTCGGGGGCATGTCCCACCTTAGATTATTTTTTGATTAGTTGATGCTTAGTGGATATTACTGTAGACTTGGATATTGGGTATTAGTTATTGGTTAATAGTTATCGATTGTCGATTGTTTAAAAACTATAAATATCTTTCATGTTGTTAATCATATCGTCTTGTTATATATTTGGAATTCAGGTATTGCTAGTGTTATATCCTGTTTGACTAGGCAAAAGGGGTGGTCTCCGGTCGTATGTGGGTACTTGAGATACCCATCATGGCTAGGCCCTAGTTAGGGTCATGACAATTATCATTTTTCCCTTCAAAAGAGATTCTGCAAAATGCCAAGCTATCAAAATAACATTCTACTCATCAATACAAGAATAATAACACCCATATTGGATTATTTTGCCTCGAGTCCAAAGATCACATCAAAATCCGATGCGGGTCTTATTTATGAAAAATCATATTCTGAAGCCAACTCAATATTCCCACATTCTAAAATTACCCTCAAAATTGGTAAATTCCAATATAATGTGGGGCTAAAATAAAGTCTCCAAGGTTTTATGATTTTTAGAAGTTAAAAAGGGAAAATCAACTATAAAAAGGTTGAAATCTTACCACAAGTTGGAAGATAATTGCATAAACAAGCATTAGACAAGCTCCAAATACACCTAGAAGCACCAATTTCAAGATTTATCCCTTTTTAGGGTTTTAGTCTCAAGAGAATATGTGAAGAATAAGCAAAGTTAGGATAAAATGGGGTATTTATACCCTTACCAGGTCCTCGAGTCTTACTAATGTGACCCAATATTCGCGATCGTGGTATATTGAGGTTGTCTAAGTGAATCGCAATCAATATACTTAGCCTAAAAATCATGGATCTTCTCAAGTGCCCAAGGTGTTGTGTTTGTGACTTGAGGTGTTTGCAACTACAATACTTTTTGATGTTTCCAAACCATGATCGTGATCCGTTATTTGAGATTTTGGGTGCAATAGACTATAACTAAGAGTTCATCCAGAATACTGTATACAAAAATGATCAATTTAACCGTAAAAAATTCAATGTTACTGACTCAATGGCATAATTGAAATTTCTTTCCGAGGTCATTTTGACCAAATGTGAGTCCCACTCCTAATTTCCATTTTCTTAACTTTCTGACCAATAGTTCAAATGAGCCCAGGTGCCTTGGGACCCAAATCAAGAGTCCTCGTAGCCTAAAATTGATATTATGGAGCTATTCGAATAGTTAGAATTTTCATTTGAGGTCGTTTTAATGATATTTTTGCTTGATGACCAATTGTATCTAGTAATGACTTCAAAATAGGGAAATGGCTTTAAAAACCAAATGAACTATTCCGTAATCAAAATATCAGTTACAGCAAGTCATAAATGACTTGGGAAAGCTATAGAAAAGCTCCAATGGAAAAAATAAATGGAATTATAGAAAATAACCAAAAGGTCATTACATGAAGAGTGTGAATCGATTATATAAAGTTAACTCATGGACACTCTGAGATATTTTATAATGCCCTTAATGGATCAAGTATTGGATAGTCTATCTCAAAGTAGATGATAATGATTTTTGGATAGTACTCCAGGTATAGCCAAATATCGATTGCACTCGAGGATAAAGAAAAAACTATGTTTACATCCCCTATGGTACTTTTGCATTCAAATTGATGTTATTTTGATTATGTAATGCTCCAGATACATTTCAAAGATATCAATTTTCTATGATAGGGTTGAAGGAACTTTAGAAGTGTTCATGGATTATTTCTTTTTGGTATAAGATTTATTTGATGGCTACTTAATGAATTTGAGTAATGAGTTGCAGCGTTGTGAGGATTTTAATATAGTGCTTAATTGGGACAAGTTCCACTTCATGGTTAAGAATGGAATAGAGTTGGGAAAGGGGATCTAAGTGGACCATGATAAAATTCAGGTGAAACAAATGTTACCTCCACCAATAACAGTGAAGGGGGTGTAAAGTTTCCTAGGCCATGCAGGATTCTATAGGAGGTTAATCAAGGACTTCTCAGAAATTGCCAAGACATTATGCATATTATTGTATACGAAGGTGAAATTTGAGTGGAATAATGGGTGTTTAAAGCTGTTGCAATGCCTTAAGGAGCAATTAGTTGAAGCGACCATTATTATTTCTCTCGGCTGGCCCAAACCCATTGAGGAGTAAATTATTGAAGAACCAATTATTATTGCACTCGATTGGCCTAAACCGTTTTAGTTGATAAGTGATGCAAGCGGATCATCCCTTGATGTTGTTCTTAGGAAAAAGAAAGGAATGTTATTTCACCCTGTATACTATGCACACAAGATGCTAAATAGAGCTTAAAAGAATTAAACTATCATAG
Organism: Capsicum annuum; assembly: GCF_002878395.1. Lineage (NCBI taxonomy): Eukaryota > Viridiplantae > Streptophyta > Magnoliopsida > Solanales > Solanaceae > Capsicum > Capsicum annuum. The sequence continues at coordinate 74,754 of NW_025851418.1, forward strand.
AATAGAAACTTCTTGATATTGTGTATGCCATTGAGAAGTTTAGGGTATACTTGTTGGGAACCAAGGTTATGGTTCACACAGAACACTCAACATAGCAATAATTTATGGAAAAAAAATATGCCAAACCATAGTTAATTAGATGGGTATTTCTACTACAAGAATTCAATTTAGACATAAAGGATAGAAAAGATTATGAGAACCAAATAGCTAATCACTTGTCCAAATTTGAGAATGAAGGGAACAAACGAGAGGATTTAGGAATTAAAGACTCATTCCCTAATAAATAAGTACTTTCAACCACCCTTGACTTTATTCCATGGTATGTGAACTTTGCAAACTACCTTGTGAGTGACATTATTCCAAAAGGCATGAACTTTCAGCAATGAAAGATATTCCTCTATAATATGAACAGATACTTCTTGGATAAGCCTTATTCATTTCATTTTTGTGCGGATAATATTATTTGAAATGCATGCCATAGGTGGAGATGTTTGAAATACTCTAGACTTTCCATCCTTCCCCTATTAGAAGACACCATGCTGGTAAGGGCACAACTCAAAAGATTTTTTAGAGTGGGTACTACTGGCCTACAATTTATAAAGATGCTTATGATTTCACCAAAGTTTGTGATCAATGCCATCTACAAGGATGAATTTCTAAGCACTAAGAGATGTTTATGTCAACCATTCTAGAGGCAGAACTATTTGATATATGGGCCATTAACTTTATGGGACCCTTTGTGAATTCCTATGGCTACAAGTATATTGGGGTTGTTGCGGATTACATATATAATAGGGTAGAAGCAGTGGTATTATCTGATAATAAAGCAAAGAGTGTACTATTATTCTTGAAAAAGTACATATTAACACACTATGATATTCCATGAACAATCATAAGTCATGAAAGCGCACATTCCTAAAATAAGGTATTTAGAGATACTTTGGCAAAATATGGTGTAAATCAACACAAAGTGGCTACTCCTTATCCCTCTGACAAGCAGGCAACCAGAAGTTTCAAACTAGGAAATTAAAATGACTTTTGCCATGTTTATGAATGCTAACTGAAGTAGTTGGTCACAAAAGCTTGATTATGCTCTTTGGGCTTATCATACAGCCTTTATAACTCCAATAGGTATGTTTCCATACAAATTGGTGTTCCATAAGGCACGTTATCTACCGATGGAGCTGGAGCATAAAGCATTTTGAGCGCTTAAGCACTTGAACATGAGTTGGAAAGAAGTAGGTGATTTAAGGTTTGATTAGTTTAATGAAATAGACGAGTTTCATCTTCTGGCATAGGAAAGTTCTAGCCTTTAGAAAAAAAGGATGAAATTATGCTATGACAGGAATATTGAAAAAAAAAGAGTTCAAAATAGAGTACTTGGTCTGTATGTTTAACTCATGGTTCAAATTGTTTACAAGAAAGCTAAAGTAAAAATAATCTAACTAATTCAAAGTAACTCAAGTTTTTTCATCCAGAGCAGTAGAGCTTGAAGATAAGAATGAAAAGCTACTTAAAGTGAATAGACATTGTATCTAATATTAGCTTGGCCAAAAATAAGAGTTAAAGATTGTAACATTGGTATATGTTGATGAAGTTTGAGTAATCAAGATAACCGAGTTATGCCTTCACACTTAATAAGGTGCTAGTGGAAGGCAACCCACAATATTGTTATAAAATCACATAGTTAGATGTCTAATTAATTAGTCTATGTAATTTGTATGATAAGTGTGCAAGATGAAAAAGGAAAAAAAGTGGGGACTATTCATCAGTGATTAGTATACTGTTGGAGGGTTGTCTATCATAAATCGTCAAGGGAATGATGAAAATTTTACATTCTAGATAAGGGGTGTGTTGTGTCCAAGAAAACACTTAAGTGTAAATGGTTCCACCAAGTTATAAATTGGCCTTTTACTTGAAATGTATTGATCCCATAGAGATTAAATTGGTGTAAAAGTAACCAAAAGATTGTGAGAGTTATAACTCGATGTAAACTAAAACAAAGCTAAAAATGAAAGTTCTTGGACAATAAATGGGAAGAAACCCAGGGTTAGGGCTCTACGAACAATTATACTATGCTTTTAAAATTCATTGGTAATGTTACTTATCTTGGTTGTTGATTCATGGTGTTAATGTTATGACTATGGTCTTCCGAGCCTCTAGTCACCTATAAAATATACACCCACAACTACATAGTTAAGTGGGGATGTTAAAACTAATTTAAATGCCTTAATATTTCATCTTGTAAGTGAACCAAAAAGTTCACTTAGTTATATTCCTATCCTAAATACAAATTGTAACTTCATTCAGTAGAAGATGACAACCCTATTTTATTTACCCCACGTTCTATTCTCTTGTTCCTCTTTTTGGCCTCACAAGATGACAATGGATGTATTATAAGGGTAGAAAAACCTTAAAATAGAAATAAAAAGGATAAATAAACAACAAAATATGATAAATAATTGAAACCAAATCAATTCATAACAAGAGTAATCATGTTCTTTGACTTAACCCTAAAAAAGGGTGTTTAGCCGCTCGGGGACATAACTGTAATTGCATAGATAGAACGCATGTTAAAATTCATAAAAATAAAAATTAATGGAATGAAAACCGTAATTGAAGTGTTTTTCAGCCTCCATTAAAGTTTCAAGGTCGTCCAAGGTGTGTAGCATAATGTTTAAGGGTCCTATTTATTGTAGGACAAAGTTGCCGATTTGACCTAGGGTCCGTGCCACGGCCCTTATCATTGTGCCTAAGGTCCGTGGAATGATTTTATCATGGTGAAACACTTTTTGGTATTTTTTAACCCCCTAAAGGTTTTTTCATGGACCCTAGCATGGTGCGAAGGTCCTTGGTAGGCCAGTGTCTCCAAAATGTCCGTTTTTAGTCAAATCTTGTGTCCTGCTTTTGTCCATCCTTTCCAAGCATTATGGTATTTTTTAAAATTTATTTAAATATTTTTTATCATCCATATATCATAAATATCAACTCACAAAGAATCCTATATGATCAAACACCACTTCTTAGAACTCAAACGACATACATTTCAAGACGATGACCTTGAATCTTAAGCTAAGAATACTAATTTTGTCCTTTTGAACTTTAGCATAGTTTTGACACTTGGCTTGTTTCAATTGAACCTTAGACACTATAAACAAGTTTTTACACACATAATTATGCATTAATAACCTTAGTAACTCATTAGGCACACTAGAATCCATCGAGATCAACTAGAACAATTTATAGATCATGCTAGTAACACTAGTTTTCTCATCTAAACTTTAAATGACCAAATTGATTCCAAAATTGTTTGAAACACACCTTAAACATCGTATTAAATTATTTTACCTATTATATGATCATTATATCATTATTAAAACATTAATCACACAAAAGTTCTCAAAACAAGGCTAAATAAGCTCGGATAGCAACACTGAGGTGCATAAATCCACCTCAGATAATAACCCCACACTTAAAAGACTTGTTCACCCTCGAACAAGTCTTTACTATAAGAATCATAATCAAAAAAGACTACACACTTTAATAACAAGAAATACACTGTAGATAGTACTACAATGACTGCATAGATTGCAAGTTTTTACACTAACTATGTTATACACATAATTGAAAATTCAAGAACACTACAGAAAGACATCCTATCATCAAGAATTGGCTCACCAAGATGGAAAACTCACACATATTTCTCAATTAGAGACATAATAAAAATCACCCATCTATTATCAAACATGTTCCCTCACCACAAGAGAGCACCCATATTCACTCATATAGATGTTGTTTATCACAAAATGGGTATAAAAATAAAATTGCGCTTGCTCTCATAAAGAATTTACAAGTTACAAAATATGAATCATAGGCTTTCCCTTGGTGTAGTACTCCACTAATATAAAAATTTTAAAGTTCAAGATCAAATATGTCTTTAAGGGTTGTAAAGTAATCTAAGGGATAGGTAGGAACTACTCTGGTCAATAATAGTGACTATCTTTCCTATGCATTTTAATACATTACACTTTTCAGTCAATCAACCTCTAACAACCACACTTCCACCACATCTACCTTCACCCATATCTTTTGTATGCCCCATCTTATTAATATAATTCACCAACAAAAGGGTGGGAGTATTTTTTATTCACATCTTATTCAATTTGAACAACATTTATTCGTTTCATTACACAACTGCCAACCCCAACACATATGAATTTTCAACATAAATAGGTATTTGCCTTGGGGATTAAATTTCACCTTTTCCATACTTGAATTTCAAACTCCTTAATCCAACTAATTTTCAACTAAAGTGCTTAGGAGCTTTGGATCAAATTATGGTCAATCAAAGAAAGGAATTAGGCTACACATATGGATACCTAAGTAAACAAACTAAAGGATAAATGGGGCTAACTAAGATTATACACAAGGGTAGGTAAAAAAGAGGGTATAAACAAGGCTATCAAAGAAATGCCTATATCATCTCCTAAAGCCACTATTTATTTTGCTTTGCATACACAGAAGGCATGTTCAAGACATCAAATACAACAAGGAATACATAACAACCTTACACACATAAAACATTTTTAAATCAAGCATGATCATATAGACTCTCAACCAAACAAACGCATGAATTCAACATTATGCCTAAAAGTACAATAGTAAAAAAATAGAACTTGGGATTCTTAAAAATAATAATTCACACAATCAACATTCTCTTTACATACAAACTAACTTGCACCATGTAATCATATAGATAACCAACAAGAACACCTCACTAAACTAACGTAAAAATTTTAAATTACTCTAAAAAAGAAAAAGAACAGTGGGTTGAAACGGCGCCCCTGTGAAAAAGTACAACCACGGGGTGGGTGCACCTACTGAACTGATCCAAATAAACTAAAAATTAAAAATAGAATTTTTTTTGTGATTTTTTCACATTTACCCAAAAACTAGAAAAGCAACTAAGACTCACGAACTACTGCATCACTTCATCCAAAACAATGGGAATTTCCCTACCCAATACTTAATAATCTACTTTGTCCCCAATCTAAAATTAAAAGTAAAGATAGAAATACTTCTAGAGGTCCACAGGCCTAGATAGTAGCATCTTTTATTAGTACTAGGGTCTGAGGACCCCACACTTAGTCTCTGCCATGATCCTCAGCTCCATTTTTTGGTTCTCAAACTTCCCATCAACCTGTGAGTCAATAAAAATAAAAACTACATAAAGTAATAACTAAATACTAAAAATAAAACGTAACTTAACTTGGGTTGCCTTATCTTGGGTTTTCTCCCAAGCAGTTCCTAATTTAGTTTCACGGGATGACCCAACATCATAGTTAATCATTTTCTTTCATCTTTTTCCTCCTAGTTAGAGGACATCTCTTCTTCACTTTTAACCTCTTGAGTGTGAACTCTCAAGGCCAATAAATTTCTCAATAATAGCCTTTTTAGGGTCACCAATCAACATCACTTTGTGCTTAGGTATTGGTGACTTAATAGCTCAATACAAAATTCTGAAGAGGTCTTTGGTGGATTAGGCTTTACCACCCCAGACTCATCTACTTCCATCACTGTAATATTGCATAATTCCTTGTAATAGGATAGTGTGTTAAGTGATTTATAAACTTTGAAGACTACTTCTTTATCATCCAACCACATTATTAGCATGCCCTCTTTCACATATATCAGTTCTCCTCCTATTGCTAAGAATAAATGGCCCAAGCAAATAGATACCCTTTCATCTCCCTTATAATCTAAAACAATGAAGTCAATAAGTATAGTAAAATTACCAACATTTATGAAAACAACCTCAATGATTCTATTAGGATAGACTATGGTGTGATCTTCTATTTGGAGTAGCACAGAGCACGGTTGTAATACCCCATACTTTTTCCTTGGTTGAAATCATCCTAAGAATGTTAGAATCTTTATTTGAAAGATGAATCCACTTTTTAACATGTGGAATTTTTAATATTTTCAATTTTATCATGTGGTAAATTGAATAAGCTTTCCAATAATACCAATTTCGTCCAAATCTGGTATAGGAGTAAAAAGTTATGGACGTTTTAATCAGAGATGCCAGAATTACCCAGGTGTGACGGCCAGGTTGATAGAAAATCGACCTAGTAATGGACCGTCGAACTAGCAATGAATCGTTTCCTTTACCGTCGTAGCCAAAGCAGTGAGGTAAACTTCTAGATAAGGTGCGATGTACAAGTTAATGAACTATCAAACTTGTGATTGACTATCGCCCAAGCCCTCTCTACTTAGGCAGTGAGTCCTCATCTTTCAAGGACATAATAATTACTTTATTACCTTATTAATTTATTTATTAGTTGCCGTTATTTGGGAACATATCCCATCTACTCCTTAATCAGATAGTTTAGTCATTATTTGGAGGTTTTTCAAACTATAGTATGTTTAGACAATTTATTTCAGTTGTCTTGGGTATTTCATACCCCACTCAGATGTTATATTTTTATCAAATATTATATCTCATTGTTGAACCTTATGGCCTTTCAGCTCATGTTTCCGCATTATACAGTATATTATGCAGTATATAGGTACAAATATAAGTCATGGGTTAGCTTATGGTCCTTGGGGTCATGAGCAATGTGTAGCATTTCAGGTACTAGATTCAGGGCATTACAAACTTGGTATCAGAGCCTAAGGTTGAATAGTATTTTAGAAAGTCTGAAAGCAACAACTAGTAGAGTCTTGTACATGGGTGTGTTACATGCCACATTTATATACAGGAGGCTATAAGATGTTTTAGGAATAATTTCCTTTCTTTTAGTATTTATGTCGTGCTAGTGGGCATAGTCTTAAGTCAATCTCTCAATCTAATCTATTTCTCTCTTTCTTCTTTAGAACATGCTCCCAAAAAGAAGAAATGAGAATCAGTCAGTCCCTCAGCCCAAAGTATCTTTAGATGAATATGTTTCTCATGTAGAGTTCAGAGCTACATTCACTACTCTTGCCCAGTTAGTTACTACTCAGAATAAAGACCAACTATCATCCCAGCCAACCAGCGGCCAATTCAGTTGTAGCCAGGATTCAGGACTTCACCCGAATGAATTCTCCATCCTTTATAAGGTCTAAGTCAGATCAGGAATTCATTGATCATGTTTAGAAGGCTACTCATATTATAGGGGTGTAAGATATGGAGAGTGCTGAGCTAGTTATATATCAGTTGCAGGATGTTACTCACACATGGTACTAGCAGTAAATGTCAGAAAGGCTAGATGATTTAGGCCAATTGAGTGGGAGAACTTTGTTACCGGTCCTTAAAGAGGTTCTTTCCCCTAGAGATGAGAGAAGCTAAGGTGTTAGAATTCATCAACCTTAGTCAGCGCAACATGACAGTGAAATATTATTCTCTCAAGTTTACTCAATTAGCCAGATATGCCCCTCATGTGGTTACAGACAGTAGGGCAAAAATAAGTAAGTTTGTTTCTGGGGTAAATGATAGTATGGTCAATGAGTGAAGGTAGGCGATGTTGAATAGTGACATAAATTTTGCTAGGCTTATGACTCATGCTCAGCAGATAGAGGAGCAAAAAATTAAGACGAGGGAGAAGCAGAATAATAAAGCAAAGACATATAGTTTCAACTTTTCTCCACCCAAATCAGAAGGGGGAAATCATTCTCAGTTTTATCCTAAGTCATTTGTTCCATCTCATTCTTCATCTAGTGCTCCTGCTTTAAAGTTCAGGGATGGTAATAGAGATAGGGCACCAGGCTCAAAGTCTCAGGGTAGTGTCAGCAATGCTCGAACTAATCCCTAATGTCAGAATTGTGGTAAGAACTATAAGGTTTCTTGCAGAGCTGGTAGCGAAGTCAGTTTTTGATGTGGAAAGCCAGGCCACGGAGTTAAAGATTGTCCCCAATCAGGTTATCTAGTTTAGAAAAACCATTCCTCAGCTCAGTCCGATCGCCTAAACCAGCAAGGTGCCACCTCCAACCCTACTAGTGGGAAATGCCTAAACATACTTTATGCTCTCCAGTCCCGATAAGATTAGGAAAATTATCCTGATGTGGTTACTGGTACGTTAAAGATCTTTTATATCCATGCTTATGCTTTGCTAAATCCAGGAGCTGTTTTATCTTTTGTTACTCCCTATATCGCAGTTGATTTTGGAGTCAGTCCTAAAATTATAGCAGAGCCCTTTTTAGTTTCTACCCTAGTGGGTAAAACTATCATAGCTCAGCAGGTATATAGGAGTTGCCCGATTATGATATTTTAGAAACAGAATAGTTCAGTTTCAGTTTATAAATGAACCTTTGCTAGAGTGGAAGGGTAGTGTATCCACTTTAAGAAGTCATCTTATTTCCTACCTTCGAGAATGGAAATTGATATCTAAAGAATGTGTCTATCATCTTGTTTGAGTTAAGGACACTATTTTCGAAACTCCCAGTCTTGAATCAGTCCCAGTAGTGAATAAATATTCAGATGTCTTTCCCAAAGATATTCCAGGAATTTCTCCCGAAAGGGAAATAGACTTCCTCACTTATCTTCTTCCAGATACTTAGCCTATATCTATTCTACCATATAGAATGGCACCAGCAGAACTCAGATAATTGAATGAGCAGTTAAAAGATCTCTTTGATAAGGGATTCATTAGGCCCAGTGTATCCCCATAGGGTTTACCAATTTTATTTGTGATCAAGAAAAATAGTTCTCTTAGAATGTTTATTGATTACAGTCAGCTCAATAAAGTTAGGTCAAGAACAAGTATCCTCTTCCCAGAATCCATGACTTATTTGACCAACTTTAGGGTGCCAGTTATTTCTCCAAGATAGACCTCAAATCTGACTATCATCAGCTCGGAGTTAGAGAATGTCACATTCCAAAAATAGTTTTTCATACTCGGTATGGTCACTCTGAGTTTCTGATTATGTCCTTTAGTCTTACTAATGCCCCAGTATCTTAGATAGACCTGATGAACCATGTGTTCAAGAAGTACTTAGGCATGCTCATCATAGTTTTCATAGATGATATTCTGGTCTATTTATACAGTGAGAGTGATTATGTAGACCATCTTAGAATCATACTTTAGAATCTCAGAGATTATTAGTTGTTCGTCAAATTTATTAAGTGGGAATTTTGGCTAAGGTCAGTAGAATTTCTTTGTCATAACATTTTCGGTGATGGCATTAGAGTAGATCCTCAAAAGATCGAAGCGGTAAGAAACTGGCCCAAACTTGTCTCTCCATCATACATTAGGAGTTTCTTAGGCTTGGCTTGCTATTACAGATAGTTCGTTGAAGGATTTTCTTCTATTGCATCCCCGATGTCCTGATTAACTCAGAAAAAAGTCAAGTTTCAGTGGTCAAATCCTTGCGATAAGAGTTTTCAGAAGTATAAGACTTAACTCACCTCAGATCCAGTTTTAGCTCTTCCAAATGGTTCAGATGGTTTCTTAGTGTATTGTGATGCATCCAGACTAGGTTTGGGTTTGAGTCCTCATGCAGCGTGGTAAGGTCATAGCCTACGCCTCCAGAAATCTTAAACCCAATGAGAAGAATTATCCTACACATGATCTTGAGTTAGCAGCCATACTTTTTGCCTTGAAGTTTGGAGACATTATCTATACATTATCTTGTACATGTGTTCATAGATCATAAGAGCCTCTGGTATATCTTTTCTCAAAAAGATCTTAATCTTCATCAGAGAAGGTGGTTAGAGCTCTTGAAAAATTATGACATGGGTGTCCTTTATTATCCGAGCAAGGCTAACATCGTGGCTGATGCACTTAGTAGACTATCTATGGGTAGTGTTACTCATGTTGAGGATAGTAAGAAGAAGTTAGCTTAGGAAGTCCATCAGCTTGCTAGAATAGGTGTTCGCTTAGTCGATTTAGAAGAGGGTGATGTATGGGTTCAGAGTAGTTAAGAATCATCTCTTGTTTATAAGTTGGTATAAAAGAAAGATAGAGATCCTAGCCTTTTTAAGTTAAAGAGTCAGTCAATGATAAAAAAGTAGAGGTTTTCTCCTAAAAGGGAGATGGTGTATTACATTGTTAGGGTCATCTGTGTGTTCCAAGTGTAGATGACTTAAGGTAGCAAATTCTTGCAGAAGCACCTAGTGCGCGCTACTCGATTCATCCAGGGATCACAATGATGTATCGCGACTTGCAAGAAATATATTGGTGGAGTGAGATGAAGAGAGATATTGTAGAGTTTATGGCAAAGTGCTCTACATGTTAGCAGGTTAAGATATAGCATTAGAAGCCTAGTGGGTCCATACAGGAGTTCAGTATTCCTACTTAGAAGTGGGAAGAAGTGAACATAGACTTTTTGATGAGTTTGCCTCGTACTCATCGCCAGCATGATTCAAATTTTGTCATTGTAGACAGGATGACCAAATTAGATCATTTTCTTCTAGTCCATACCTCTTATTCAGTAAATGATTACGCCAAACTCTATATCAGAGATTTGGTTAGATTGCATGGTGTTTTGTTATCTATTATCTCAGACTGAGGTACCCAGTTCACCTCTTATTTCTGGAAAATATTACAAAAAGGTTTTGGTACCCAAGTTCATCTCAGTACATCCTTTGATTCTCAGAAATATGGTCCAGTAGAAAGGACCATTTTGACCCTAGAAGATATGCTAAGGGCGTGTGCAATTGATTTCAAGGTTAGTTGGGATGACCATTTGCCTTTGATTGAGATTACATACAATAATATCTATCATTACAGTATTTTGATGGCTCCATTCTAAGATCTCTATGGTAGAAGATCCAGGTCTCCAGTTGGTTGGTTCAAAGTTAGAGAGGACTCAGTTATAGGGCCTGACTTAGTATTCGATGCCTTAGAAAAAGTCCAGTTGATCAGAGAAAGACTCTGAGCAGCCCAGAGCCAATAGAAGTCTTATGCAGATCTTCGTATAAAGGATATTAAGTTTGATATTGGTGACTATGTCTATCTAAAGATCTCTCCCACGATTGGAGTGAAGAGGTTTGTCAAGATAGGAAAGCTCATTCCCCGATATGTCGGTCCTTTCAAAATTCTCAGTCGCTTTGGCAAGGTAGCTTATGAGCTAGAATTTCCTTCAAATCTAGCCTCAGTTCAACCAGTCTTCCATGTCCCTTTGCTCAAGAAGCGCATAGGTGATCCAGCAGTTGTAGTCCCTATTTAGAGCATAGATGTTCAGAATATCCTCTATTATGAAGAGATACCAGTCAAAATCCTAGACTATCAGACTCGTAGACTGAGGAATAAAAAAGGACCTCTAGTCAAAATTCTTTGGCAAAATTAGTCCGTTGAGAGAGATACTTGGGAAGCAGAAAAAGATATTCGAAGTGAGTATCCTCACCTTTATTCTGCCAATTCAAATCAACGTCAAGGTAACAGTTCTCTTTAAGCCTTTCTTTTTCATGTTTAGACTTCAGTTACAAGTTTGGTATATAGTTCATATTTATAATTTCATCATAAACTTGGTATTAAATACCATTGCATATTCAGTCATGCATTCATGTATCAGTTTAGTTATATAATTATGTATCAGCCTTGAATTATTTTAATAAGAACCTTTGTTCATCAGATTTCTCAGCCATGCATTCATGAATTAATTACACAAGCATCAGATATTTATGCTCAGTATGATATATTCAGTTATCAATCATGTCAGTCATGAAATCATTTTTTAGTTATTCATGTTCATTGTGTACGTCAGTTTATCTTCTTCTCTTATTCTCAGTCTTATTCAAAGATGAATGTTCTCAAGAGGGAGATATTGTAATACCCCATACTTTTTCATAGTTTGAAATTATCCCAAGAATGTTAGAAGCTTTCTTTGAAAGATGAATCCACTTTTGTAAATGTGTAATTTTTAAGATTTTCACTTTTTATCACGCGGGAAATTGAATAAGCTTTCCAACATTACCAATTTTGACCAAATCCGATATCGGAGTAAAAAGTTATGGACATTTTACTCAGAGCTACCAGAATCGCCCAGGTGTGAGGGCCAGGTTGACGTACCATCGACCTAGCGACGGAGCGTCGCCTTGACCATTGCAGCCAAGGGAGTGGAGCAACTTTTTGAATAGGGTGTGATAGACAGGTTAATGGACCATCAAACTTGCGATGGACCGTTGCCCAAGCCATCACTACTTAGGCAGTGAGTCCCTATCCTGGTCCACCTACGATGGTCAAAATGACGGACCATCAATCCAGTGATGGACCATCGCATGAGCCTTCGTAGGTTCCGTTCAGTTATTTTAAAGTCATTTTTAAAGGGGTTTTTTGGTCTTTTACCACCCATTTACATACCTAGTAATATCTGACCAAGGCTCCTAAATTCATTATTCTTCCACAATATTAAAATTATGGTTTTCTCCCTAAGAGCAATTCTTAAGCAACAAAATCCAAATCTTCTTCAAGAACTAAGAGATTCAAATTCTTCAAGTTCAAAAACTTCAAGAAACTCACTACCAGGTATGCATAGTGTTCATTCATGTACTCGTTTCGTCCATAAATCCCAAGAATGTCTTTCCAAAGTTCAAGTGTATGGATTTCTTTATGAATTTCATGTTGGGTTTGCTTTTTTCATGTTGATAATGACCAATTGGATTCTAATCCATTATGGGTGATCAATTTTATGTGGAATTTATTAGTATAGGTGTATATTCATGTGAACCTATGATTAAACCCTTGGATGATGAAATTAGAGTGGAATCATAATGTTTATTTGTTGTATAATGTTGTCTACATATACTATGCTTACCTTGTGTTTGATTATATGCCTATGTGAAGGAAAAGTGCCCAACTAGTATGATATTATGCAATCCTCATGTATGTACAAGTTTATGCATATCACATGTTTGATGAAATGCCTCAATAAATGAATTATGGATTGTGATGTTGGTAATGTATTCAAGAAAGTCATCCTTTGTCAGTTTATTTCCATCGAGTCCTGGGGGTACTTGTACCCGACAATTTAGTTGTGTACCTTTATACAGTGTCATGTTTTCAAGATATCCTCTATCAAGCCATGCTTAGTAGAATTCAGTTATTCATGTGACCCAAGAAAACTAAGTAAAACTTATAAATCCTAGTAATCTCAGAAAGCTCAGTAATACAAAAATCTCAGTAATATTTCATCAGTCAACGGAACTCAGTTAACTCAATCCAGTTCAATTCAGTAATTAATGAACAATGTCTATTTAGATGGGAGTAAAAATTAGCACTGAGTGAACCCAAGGATGGGAACACACACTGTCAGATAAAGGTGTGATTCTTAAAAGTCATCCTTGCATTCTAGAACTATGTAGCTAGCATAGGTTGAGATATCAACACTGTCAGATGAGGGTTGATGAGGTAGATAAGAATTATAAAATAAGGTCCCCTCCATTCTCTTTTAGGGACACTGTCAGATGAGGGTCACTCACAGCTTATCCTTACCGGTGGCGCAGCATTGACACCCTTCCAATTAGGATTACATATTGGACCCCAAAATAGCTAGAATACATTATTTGGGGATTTTTGGCTAGATAACTACTTCCACAATTTTAGCTATAGAAATTAGAATTGTCTGATACAGTCATTCAGTTTTAGGAATAGAACTTAGATAGTTCTATAGAATTTAGGACTGTCAGATAAAATCAACTCAGAATAGTTTAGAACTCAACTAGTTCCATAAGATTCAGGATTGTTAGATATAGTAACTCATGTTATTAGTTATATCAGTCTTCAGAACTCAGTTACCAATCATGTTAGTTATTAGTAAATACATGTTATCACAATCTTAGTTATAGTTACTTTTTCTTCATGCATGCATTCTCATATTCATATTAGTCAGTTAGTCAGAATTGTTCATGCATATGAAACAGATGCATTCAGCTTACCTCACATGCATACCAGTACATTTAAAGTACTGAAGCATTTGCACTATGGTGTCTTATACCATAGGTTTAGAGACACAATCTTCAAAGCATCAGTAGATTCCTATCTTAGCAATTAGAGTTAGCAGTGAGTTCTCATCTTTTAAGGACATAATCATAACTTTATTACCTCATTAATTTATTTATTAGTTGCAGTTAGTTGGGGACATATCCCATCAACTACTTATTCAAACAGTTCGGACATTATTTAGAGGCTTTTCGGACTACAATATGTTCAGACAATTTATTTCAGTTGTTTAGGGTATTTCATACCCCACCCAGATGTTATATTTTTATCAGATATTATATCTCAGTGTTGAACCTTATGGGATTTCAGTTCATGTTTCTGCATTATACAGTATATTATGCAGTATATAGGTACAGATATCAATAATGGGTTAGTTTGTGGTCCTTCGGGGTCATAAGCATAGGGTGATTTAAATAGGAAGCGTGAGCCTCCCAGGGTCTTTAAGATTTTTGGGTATTTTCTGCATTGCCACAGAGCTACACTCCTCCGTGAGTATTACTATCTTAACATCCTACAGCTTAATTTTATTAGTTACCATATCCTTCAAGTACTTAGTATACTTGCGTATTTCTTTCAAAATATCTAAAAGAGGAAGGTAATGTGAAGCTCTCTGAATTTATCAAAGAACTTCTTAAAACATGCATCCTCCTTTGCTTTTCTTACACTATGTGGAAATTGTGGTGGTGGTCTCTCCTTAACCTTTTTATAAACTTAAGTTTTTTAGTACTCATACTTCTTCGAATTATCAGCAACTTTGTCCGCTACCTGTTAAGGATCTAACTCTACTTCTACCTCCATACTTATTTTTGAAGGCCTTTCATTGATATCTTTACCATTCCTAGAAGTAATTGCTGTTACTCTTTTAGAAGGTTCATTATCACTTGGCAAACCACTTTTATGTCTAGTAATTTAAGCCTGTTGTATTCGTCCCAACTGATGCTCTAACTACTTCTAAATTACTTGCTGATTTTTGAGTTTAACAACAATCTATTCTTGGGTGGCCATACTATTCTTTAACATCTCCTCTATATTACTAGCCTATGAGTTTTACTGTTTTTCTTGAAACTATTATTGCTGAAACGGTTGTTGTTGATTATTGTTCCAAGCATACAGTGGCTGAGTCTAGAAATTTTGATTGTTGGCATTACTATGATTTGACCTTTGATCATTTCCCACAAAATTCATTAATTAAAGATTTTCACCACACATATCTGTTGAGTGCCTACTATTACCACATACCTCACACCATACTGGAGTTTGTCGCACTACATTCACCTAAGACTGAGAGTGTTACATACCCAACATGCTAAATTGTGTCATTATTTGGTTCTATAGAGCTGATAGTTGGGCGGCTAAAGAAGTAATACTATCAATTTCAATTATTCCTAGGACTTTTTTTATTAATATAAGTACGTATTATTTTGGTGCTCATACTACACTTCTTCATCTATATCCTGATGCAAATACAAGTAAGAGTTGTTGACACTCATGTCATGTTGTTGTTTGGAGCTAGGGTGAGGTTTTAGGGTCTTGAGTTGCTCCTTCTCCTTCTGTTGTTCCAGATAGTCTTTTTGTATATTCTGAATTAAGTAGTATATTTGGCACTGTCTCATACTCTCTTTTATTTTATTGTCTCTTGTAACAACCTTACCAGGTCATGGGGGAAACTCATTTTTGTATATTATATTGCCCTCGCAATGTTGTAAAGTATATCCATGTATATTTACCTATGCTTTTAGTTGTTTCATATTTTCATCATATTTGTTTGTCCTTAATTTTCTTATCTTCTATCAGTTAGCCCGTTCCTTGCTATTTTGAGTTATGTTTTGGCTTACCTACTGATAGGCTATAGTAGGTGTAATTATGACATAAGAAATTGGGTCGTGAAACTTGCTTACTTGATTACCTATGCATTGTTCTTTGTGAGATCATCCCCGACATATATTGGGCAATTATATATTTGATGATCATGTACATCACTTATTTGAGTGATGAATTTGGGCGTCACCAATAGATTCTGCAATATACTATCTAAATGCTCATGTCATATCCTAAGTAGTTCACTTAGTCCAGCAATGACATTTGGTGCAGCTCACGTCCAGGGTCTAGGCTCGGTACGTGAAAAGAAATCCAACAAAGAAATTGTGATTAAATTGGCAACAATAAAACATAAGCATAACCCCATTACAAAAGCACACATAATGTGTACACGCACTTCTTTTTCTAAAATCTAAATAGTGTATAGTTTTCTCTTCAAGATCTATCTTGGAACATAGGTGTGGCGATAAAACATTTTTTAATTATTATAACCCAAATAATTTGCATAAATCATGTTTGATACATTAGGAATCTATTAAAGGTATAAATCATTTTTTGGGGAGACTTACCATATGTAGTTATGATGCAAATGATCCATTCACAATATATTATTTGACTATACGTCCTCAACCTTATTGCATAAAAGTATTTGAATGTCCAACTTTGTAGATATCAATAATCTTCTAGTGCTTCCTATAATACTTTATGCCGACCGAATTTAAGAACGTGATTTAACATATATTTTCCACTTTGTGAAGCTTTTAAAGTCACAAAGATAATCACCAATCCTAATTTATAAATAACCTTTAAACTATAGTTCTTAAGATAATACATACCATGGACCAATAAGGATTGGTGTGAATTAAAGTTCTTTTTAAGCACGAAGTAGATTTAATTTAAGACACACAAACTAGACATATTTATGTGCCTCATTTTTGAGCTAATATCCATAAGAATGATTAGTTTTTGTTGAAAATATATATTTTATTCCCAATTCGCTTACAATGTCAATGGATTCTAGTATTGTGTGGGGTAAAATCAACCTAAGGATACGGGGCATAATTAGGAGAGACCAATCAAGAATTTATCACGGAAACAAAGTGCAAAGTTCAAAAGAATCCTCCGTCGAGATAATAATATTAAAAAAACCCTCATAAGGAATAAGAACTCAGCCACTTGCCTCTCCCAATGTGGAACAAAGGAAAAATAGGAGACAACAGTGTCAGACCAGTCAAGATCACAGACAAGCTCATATGGAGTTTAGCATTAATGGAATATTAACTGGCTCACTGATGAGTCAAACACATTGCGTGCGAGCATAGGTCTTAACCCTTTAGGGCTTTGTTGTTGAATGGTGATTGGCCATAATCTAATGTTATATCCTATAATAATAGTCTTTCTACACTAGTGAATACATTTGCTATCTCATTTTCTTTCCCAATAAAACATTTTTAGTTGGTCTCCAAGCATTTGTCCCTTGTTCTTGTTATTTGTGTATTTGTCCTATAATAATAGTTTTGCTTTATTTTCTTTGTTCTGTAGATTTCATATTTAGTTCTTTTACTTCATTACATAGTAATCAAATTGCTAGTGAATCAACTGAAAAAAAAGGTTATACTATAACTCATGATCTTGACTCCCCTACAAATTTATGTAAATCAATTCTATGGTAAATAATTTGGCACCCACCTTAGTCCCATAATAATTGTGTGGATGTAATATTATTTTTTCTTTTCTAGATTATTTGTGTGTAATTTTTATGGTTATATGTCATTGACAATAATGAAAAATGAACTAAGGATGCATTCGTGGCTGAGGATGTTTCAAAAATTTGGCCCTTAGGCTTTACAAACTCAATCGGCAAAAAATCACCAGGATGATGGGAGTCCACATTTTAACGTGGATTGGTAAAACATTAATACTCAATAATTGGAGAGCATACTTCTTAAAGGGAAGGGTCGAAAGGCTGATATAGAAGGTCTCCAGATGATCCTCAAATGTTGTGCTTAAATTCAAAATGAGTTGACGGAGAGAATGGCATCTCATGATAGAAAAAAGGATAAGCTTCAGTGCAGTCTAATTTAAATACCTTCAATTCTTCTTGAGAAGATGAATAATCCGACGATAAGTGTCTAGATGACAGCAAAGCTGAAAAAATAGGACATAAGTGCCAGCCTCTTTTATAGCGTTTGCAATTGAGTTGTTGAGGGTTTAGATGAAGGCACATGTCATCAATCATCTGTCCCACATGCGAAGTATTCCAGGAGTTCCTCCATTGTTAAAGGGCAAGACTCAAAAAGTTATACCAAGGTGCCCTACATGGCCCACATAGTGACTAGGCTTATTTCTAATTGGTTCAAGAAGTCATACATCCCCAAATATGATGGGAACCTCAGGAACATATGTTGTTATTCATAATAGCTGTGAATAATAAAGATTTAATGATGGAGAAGGACGAACATATTATGTTGAAGAAGTTCAAACACACAGTATTGGTGGAGCCAGACTTTTGGTTAAGGGTGTTCATATTTTTCCTTGGGCAAAGAACTATTTTAAAAAAAAAAAAATAAAGCACTGCTGCACCTGCAAAGGTACGAACCTGGATTGTTGATGTGGAAATGTACACTCTTGACCACTGGACTATGCTTCTCTATCTTGTCAAGGGTGTGCAGCAAAATATATATAACCATAAATATCTATATTTAACCTATATAATCTAAAATAATTTCCGACGAAGGATGTTCATCTGACCACCCTTTGTCGGCTGTGGTTCCGCCACTGGGTGAAGACGTAGTCTAGTATTTTCAATTACATGAAAAAAATTATTGAATTATTTAACTGTTTGACAGACAATTTTTGTAGGGCTTATGCAAAATCCATCAATGTCCAACCAAAGAAGGGGGATATTTTCAAGATAAAAAAAAAGAGATACTGAGTTACATTGGGTGTTTGTTGTGAGATTCCAAAAAAGAAGGATGCAGATGTTGATGATGTTAGATGAATGGGTTGTTGAAGCTCTTACCAAGGGATTAAATCTCAAAAATTTAGTCACCATATTCAAGCTAAAGTAATCTAGACTGAGTTTGAATCCACTACATGAGCCAATCTTATAGTTTGTAAGAATCCAAGATCTGTATGAGGGCTGTAGGTAACACTCCTTGAGTGCCGAATGAGGCCATGTTAGATAAGAATAAGGGGCAGTCAAAGAAGTGTCTTAGCGTAGAGGGTTCTACAAGCTAAGGAAGCCTATTTGAAATATTGTTTTACAATCAATCTAGGGAACTATGATTAACTATTTGGGACATCAAAAGGGCCAAGATCCTAAACCTGTTCACTCTAGCCCTAATTCGACACATAAGAAATTATAGTGAGAGTTTCATGGTTGGAATAGAATGACATTGGGTACTGCGGACACCTCAAGGAAGAAATATAATGATATCTCAAAGCTGGTCCATTCGTAAGGCAACTATGAAAAGGGTGATGAGGGAAGAATTCAACCAGCTAACTCGGGTACATCTCAAAAGAAGATTAAATGAGTGCCCACAAATGCAGTAATAGGTACGTTATCATTTCTCATTAATTTTTCCTAACTTTTTATTTTATCTCCTTCCAAGGACTTATTATCTTTGTGGGATCATCTTTCTCACTATGAGGAAACAACCTTTGTACTTCATTTGAGGTAGTGATATGGACTATATACAGTTTAACCCCCCTCCTCCCAGGCCCCACTTTGGAGAAATACACTGGGTGGGTTTGAGGGAACATATCTTTTGTAAAGCTTGAATAAATTTTGTGGTCTGCAAAAGATGTTGGGTTCATAGTAATGAAAGTATGTTGAATGGAAAAAGGAGAAATAAAGTGGAAGAGAAAAAATTGAGTTAACACCAAAAATGGAAAGTGTACTCAATTTTGGCAAGTTTACTCTTTCTCCCACATTGGTGGAAGAAGAGAACTTTTTGGTGTTTATATTGTGAAACACTTGCTCCACATGGTAAGTGAGGCAAGGAAATAGAGATGCCTCACACCGTCGTCGTCGTTCCTAGCTCGGCTCGGCTTTGGATTTAGATTTGGATATGGATTTGTCAAATGATCAATTGATGAGATCTTTACATGTATGCAGTAACAGGAACAGATGCAATGTTTGACCTGAAATGGTGCCACTGTTTCAACGAATCATTGCACTATTTCATGAACTAGTGCACTGCTTCTCTGTTTTAGTTTTTGAATTGGTGTAGATTTTCGAAACAATATTTCCTGAACTGATACATTGGTTCAAATAGATGCAACTCTTCTACGAAGGGATGCACTATTTCAAACCAGTGCACTATTCATGAAATAGTGTACTGTTTCAAAAAGTTACTGCATTGGCTTAAGTGAATAGATATGCATTATCAGGAAGAGCCACACACCTCTAATATGAACCAATGCCACCTTTTCAAAGGGGCATCTAGTGGCTATATAAACCAGGTTTCATCCACAGGTTTATGAAAAAGAAAATATAAAAATTTTTAGATTAAAAAAACATTCTTCTTGTCATAAAAATACTCTAAGTGTGATCATTCAAACCATGAGTGTGTTCAAAGAATCCACCTATTTGAGGTACCACTATAGTCGGATTAAAGGTAATTTTATCCTGGAGGAAGATTCCATAACCTAGGGTACGGTGTGGGGAATTATTCCTTAAGGAACGTCCGTGAATTCGGACGACTTGGCCTTAGCTATTTCTGTTTCATCTTCATTTTTTGAAAAAATAAATATACCTCTTGGAAAGGTCATTTTGATATTGTGTTGAGGGTATTTGATAGTTCATTGTGTTATTGTTCGCACTTGAACTCGAGTTGAAGTTTTTGTTGCAATATATAGATTCTACATACCCGAATATATTGTGGAAATAACAATCTCAAGGAATAACCCTTACAGAATCTGTATTACTTGTTTTTGGAGATTAAATCTTAGGCTTTCTACTCCTCTTGAATTTAACTAGTGATTAGAAGACATAAAATCTTCATCACAAGTTAAGATTCACTCGGTTGACGATTCAAAGTAATAAAAACTTCATCATCAACTAGAAACAAGAGGAAGAATAGTTTAAAGTTATTTAACTTTATTAATAGTATTCTGAAAAATACTAATTTTCTGTCTTGTGGTGACAGGAAAAATGACAACTGAAAGTCAAATGATGGATGCGACAACGTCTATAGGGAAAAATAATATTGCCACATCAAGTCGCACAAATGCTCCGCCAACGATGGCACCCGCAGAGAAGCCCAGAAAGTTTTCGGGCATTGATTTCAAGCAGTGGCAATAAAAGATGTTCTTTTACCTCACCACTTTATGTCTACAATGGTTCACTAGAAAAGATTCTCCCGAGGTGCCCGAGGAAACCTCGGACAAAGATCACTTCGATATTGTAGAAGCTTGGAAACCTTTGGATTTTCTTTGCAGGAACTATATTCTGAGTGGTCTCCAAGACTACCTCTGTAATATCTATAGTGAAACAAGGACATCAAAGGAACTCTAGGGGGCACTTGAATGGAAATATAAAATAGAAGATGCGGGAATTTAGAAATTCCTTGATTCACAATTCCTAGATTTCAAAATGATTGATAGCAAATCTGTTGTCTCTCAAGTACAGGAGTTTCAAGTCATCATACATGATCTCCTAGAAGAAGGTATATTTTTGAAAAATACCTTAGTTGAACAAATTAAAAATGTTCATAATACTCACATAAACTATTTTGTAGGTTTAATTGTGAATGATGCTTTTCAAGTGGCAGCGATAGTTGAGAAGCTACCACCTTTGGGGAAAGACTTCAAAAACTACTTAAAGCATAAGTGCAAGGAGATAACCATTAAAGATCTTATCATCTGTCTTCGTATTGAAGAGGAAAATAAAGCTACCAAAAGAAGGTCAAAGGGACATTCTACAATGAGTGGAGCACATATTGTAGAAGATGGCCAAAACAACTCAAAGAAAAGAAAAAAATTTGAACATGGAAGAAATCAACCCAAGAAAAAGTTCAAGGGAAAATACTTCAATTGTGGCAAAATTGGCCACAAGTCCACAGATTGTTGACCCCTGAAGAAAGGCAAGAAAAAGGACCAAGCGAATTTGATTGAGTCCAACCAAGAATATGATGATTTGTGTGCTATGTTCACGGAATGCAACTTGGTAAGGAATCCATGCGAATGGTGGATGGATTCAGGTGCCACACGCCATGTTTGCGCAAATAAAAAGTTGTTCTTGTCATTTTTCCAGCTTAAGCAGAAGAAATGGTTTACATGGACAACTCTGCTACTGCTGAGGTGGAGGGAACAAGAAAAATTTGCATAAAGATGACTTCCGGCAGGGTCTTGAAACTGAACAATATGTTATATGTTCTATAGTTACCTAGGAATTTAATTTCTGTTTCACTCCAAGATAAGAACGGATTAAAATGTGTAACCGTTTCTGGGAAAATTGTAGTGAGCAAAGGAGAAATGTATGTAGGAAAAGGCTATCTCACGGAGGGCCTTTATAAGATGAATGTACTGTTGAAATGAATAAAAGTTTGAATTCGTCTTATTTGCTTGAGTCTTATGATTTATGGCATGAACATTTAGGCCATGTTAATTACAAAACGTTACGAAAACTGATTAACTTAGAAGTTATGCCAAACTTTGAGTGCAATAAATCAAAGTGTCAAACTTGTGTGGAATCGAAGTATGCAAAGCATCCTTATATGTCCATTGAAAGGAATTCCAATACCTTAGAGTTAATACACACTGAGATTTGTGATATGAAGTCAACACCATCTCGTGGTGGGAAAAAACATTTCATAACTTTTATTGATGATTGCACTAGATATTATTATGTCTACTTGGTAAATAGTAAGGATGAAGCAATAGATGCATTTAGGAAATATAGAACTGAAGTTGAAAATTAGTTAGACAAAAAGATAAAAATGATAAGAAGTGATAGGGGCAGAGAATATGAATCTCCATTTGCGCAAATATGTGTAGAGAATGGAATAATCAATCAAACTACGACCCCGTATTCACCTCAATCTAATGGAATTGTGGAAAGAAAACACCGAACTTTGAAGGAAATTATGAATGCCTTACTTATAAGTTCTGGTTTACCGCATAACTTATGGGAGGAGGCCATCCTTATGGCCAATCGTATACTTAACAGAGTTCCCCATATCAATACACAATCAATTTCTTATGAAAAATGGAAAGAAAGGAAACCTAACTTGAAATATTTCAAAATATGGGGGTGTCTAGCGAAGGTTCAAGTTCCTATACCTAAAAGGGTTAAGATAGGACCTAAAATGGTGGACTGCATGTTCATAGGATATTTTAAAAGTAGTAAATCATGTCGATTTTTTTTTCAGAAATGTGAACATCCGGATATTAATGAAAATATGGTAATTGAATCAGACAATGCTGAATTCTTCGAAAAAATTTACATGTATAAAATTAGACACAAACAGTCTAGCGGAGAATGTAAACGACCTCGAGATGAACCAAGTGAGAATGTACATAATGAAGAAAATCCAAGACGTAGTACACGTCAAAGAACATCAACTTCGTTTGGATATAGCTTTGCAATATTTCTATTCGAAAATGAACCTCAAATATTTAAAAAAGCGATGTCATCGTTAGACTCATCCTTTTAGAAAGAGGCAGTCAGTAGTGAGATTGATTCAATCTTAAACAACCATACATGGGAACTGGTTGACTTTCCTCCCGGAAATAAACCTTTAGGTTCTAAATAGATCTTCAAAAGGAAAATGAAGGCGGACGGTACTATTGACAAATTAAAGGCAAGAATTGTAGTAAAAGGCTTAAAACAGAAGAAAGGTCTTGATTACTTTGATACATACTCTCCAGTAAGAAGGATAACATTGATTCGAATGTCAATTGCCTTGGCGGCTATATATGATCTTCCAATCCATCAAATGGATGTGAAAACTGCATTCCTAAATGGAGATTTGAAGGAAGAAATATACATGGAACAACCTGAGGGTTTTGTGGTTCCAGGAAAGGAAAATAAGGTGTGCAGACTTATTAAGTCATTGTATGGACTAAAGCAAGTACCAAAAGAATGGCATGCGAAGTTTGACCAAACTATGTTGGCAAACGGATTCAAAATAAATGAATGTGATGAATGACTTTATATTACAGACACTCCAAATCACTAAGTCATTGTATGTTTATATGTTGATGATATGTTAATAATCAGTAGAGAAATTTCTGACATAAATGCAACAAAGCGAATGCTCGAGAGAAATTTTGATATGAAAGACCTTGTAGTTGCAGATGTGATCTTTGATATAAGAATCCATCGAACTACACAAGGGTTAGCATTGTCAACGTCTCATTATATCGAAAAGTACTTGACAAGTTAAAGTATATAGAATTTGGTATTTCTAAGACTCCATTGGGTGCGAGCTTTGTACTTCGAAAACTGAAGGTAAAATTAACTAGTAATTGGAGTACGCAAGAGTATTGGGATGTTTAATGTATTTAATGAATTGTACGGGACCAGACATAGCATGTGCTATCAGTAAATTGAGTCGGTACACGAGTAATCCCAACAAAACTCACTGGATGGCAATGAAAAGAGTTTTGGGTTATCTTAAGTACACTCAAAATTATGCTTTGCATTATAATAAATATCCTGCGGTACTTGAAGGATATAGTGATACAAATTGGATAACCGAATCGAATGAAGTAAAATCTACAAGTGGATATGTATTTATGATCGGTGGAGGAGCAGTGTCTTGAAAATCATCCAAACAGACGTGTATTGCTCGCTCTATAATGGAATCTAAATTTATCGAATTAGATAAAGCCAGTGAAGAAGCAGAATGACTCCAGAATTTCTCGGAAGATATTTCGTATTGGCCCAAGCCAGTGGCACCAGTATGTATACACTGTGATAACTAAGCGGCAATAGGTAGGGCAGGGAGCATGATGTATAATGGTAAATCTCGTTATATAAAATGAAGACATAATACTGTTAAAAACTTCTCTCCAGTGGAATTATCACTGTAGTCTATGTAAAGTCAAAGGATAATGTGTCGAATCTACTTACAAAAGGACTATATAGAGAAGGAGTAGAAAGGACATCCAAGGGAATGGGTTTAAGGCCTAGGACGAGTCAGCATGGCGGTAAATCTACCTAGTAGAATGGGTATCCCAAGAGCTAGGTTCGAGGAGATCAAACAAAGTTGTGTTTAACAGGTTCAACATTGTCATTTACTGTCATGACCCAAACTAGGGCTTGGCCGTGATGAGCATTTTGAACTATAGAGGCCCAAAACACCCCTATCTGTCTGATAATCATGCACATAATTCATATGATCAAAGTAATGCAGAAGAAACACAATATAACAGAAACATGGTTAAGCATTATATGAAAACGACAATGGGGAAAAGTGTCCCACAATCTAAAATCAACATCTCTAAAACCATCTGCGAAATCTCTACTACATGACTGAAACAATGTCTATCTGAAAACTGGGACGAGGCCCCCCGCAGACCCAAAAACTGAACATAAGATAAAAGGACTGCAGGACATAAGACCTTCCAAAACATAGAAGGCTCACCACTTGTCTCTACAGCTCTTTCTGAACGTTCTAGTGATTCTCTTGACCCCTAGACTGGGCCTCTAAACCTAAGAGGTTGGAGAGCGGAGGGGGTCAACAAAAAAGTACTGACACACAGAGATATCAAAGCAACACATAATGTTTTTACAAAAATATAATTAAGAGCCATTATAAAGCAATTTTTGTATCAAATCATTTGAAAACACATGGGTGTAATGCAATAATTTTTATCATAACTAATGAAATGCAACTGAGCTAGGTGGAATACCCTACATAATTTACACCAACTATGAAACCTTGGTTTCCAATTAGATTAGAGTATAAGTGAGGAAGTGACACACCAGACCACAAAGCAGGGTGTCTCGACCCAAATTAAATATGGTAGTGCAAAACACCACAAAGCATGGCTCCTAACCAGAAATCCCAATTTGGGATAATATAATATCAGGTACGCAAGACCACAAAGCATGGTACCGATATTTCGTGTCGGCAAACACGTTCTTTCAGCGATGACCCACTTGTGTCTCAAACGCCTTCTTCGAGCATCCACATTTCTCATGTAAAATCAATGCATTCAAATTTGATCTTATTCAATCGCATATCGTATTCTATAGGGTATCATCATACCCGACTTGTAAGTCATTAATATCACATCCACATATGCATAATCATGTAAAAACTAAGGTGGTTCATCATTTACAAGTGGTGAACAATATTTACTTAAAATTCATGCTCTCTTTTGTTGATCACAATATAATATGGAGTATCAAAACATTATAATGGGAATTTGAAAACAATTTGTCATTCATATTTATTAACTTCCATGGAAAATCTCAAATCACATATGCATGGTTTCAACCATTGGAGTATATAGGCAAACAATTCCCATGACATAAAGAAAATGACTTAGGAATCATATTGAAATCAAGATATTAGCATTTGATTGAAAACTCCCATTTAAAAGCATGCATTTTCATAAAAACTACACCCATGAGATTTTTGGATAACCCCATGTACCTCTATTTCCAAAGGTAATAGAAGTTTTCTTGAAGCTTGCTGATTGGTGATTCCAAATATGTAATTATCTTTGAAAACCTACGGTCAAATCTTGAACTATTTGAGTTTTTATTTTGAAACCATAAGGAGAATCTTGAGCACTTTTGATGAAAGAATATGTATTTTGGGGTCCTTGGAACTAAATCTTGTGTTTTAGGGCTAAGTAAAGGTAGAAAAGGACCACTTTCTCCTCAACACAGAGTGCTTAAATTTCAAGAATTCCTTACATAGGCGCCGCCCATCCCATCGCCTATATTCACATAGGCACCGCCTAGGCTATCACGTATGTTTGCATAGGCGCCGCCTAGGCTATCACCTATGTTCACATAGGCGCCACCTAGGCTATCGCCTATGCTTTCTAGTGGCCATGGGCGATTTGTTAGGCATCACTTATCACTTTGAAAGGTCATAACTTCTTGCTCGGGTGTTAGATTTAAGCCAAATTGGTATTGTTGGAAAGATAACTCGAACACCTATCATTTGACACATAGTAGGCTTCCTAATTCGACAAATACAGAGAATTATGGTCGATGGAAGTTGACACACTTTACAACATCCACTAAAACATAGTCGACCGAAATAGTTTCAACTAGTCCTTGAGTTGAAGTACCTCTATGGTCAAAATTCAAGTTTTAGAGGATTCACATGCTACACAATAATTAACATACCATATTGGCATAGGATTTTATGGCTTCAGGATTAGCAACGCATCAAAATCATGGTTTTTATTCAAGCCCAAAATGTGGGGCGTTACAATTACCCAACACATTCTCATGATGTAAACAATGTATAGTAAACAAGGATAAGACTTAAGGTGAAAAGTCTTTTAATGATTATCTAAACTTGGAAGATTTCACCAAATAGTTTAATCTATAGAATTGAACGTTTAGAAATCACCTATGTGTGGCCGAAGTGGAAGCCGCTTCAAAGAGAATGTTAGTAAAGGCCTATTCTCTAAGCTCTCATGAAAACTGGGACGTGTTCATGGATGAAAAGAACAAAATCGTAAGAACCATAAATGGTTAAAGGCTGGTTGTGTGACATGTGTTGTCTAGGTGTAAATTAAAGCTAGACGATTAAAATATATCAAATCTACTGATTGACCGAGTGCATCTGATGCATGCTCACTACGGAAAGTTCAAAGGGAAACCCCCTTATCCAGATGCAATCAGTCTTTGCTTGATGATCACATACTTGTTCATAAAAGTTTTAAGAAAAATAGCCATTCCCCATTCATGTGGGGGATTGTTGGGTTCATAGTAATCAAAATATGTTGAATGGTAAATGGAGCAATCAAGTGGAAGAGAAAAAATTTAGTTAACACCGAAAATGGAAAGTATACTTAAATTTTGCAAGTTTACTCTTTCTCCCACATTAGTGGAAGAAGAGAACTTTCTGGTTTTTATATTGTGAAACACTTACTCCACATGGTAAGTTAGGAAAGGAAATAGAGATTCCTCATGGCGTCGTCATCGTCGCTCGCTCAACTCGGCTTTGGATTTTGATTTAGATTTAGATTTGTCAAATGATCGATCGAGGAGATCTTTCTTTTTGGAAAAATTTTATTTGATGAAAATAATCCAGACTGAATCAGTAATACTCCATTAATAAATACATGCATACAGTAATAGTAATAGATGCAATGTTCGACCTGAAATGGTGCCACTATTTCAACGAATCGTTGCACTATTTCATGAACTGGTGCACTGCTTCTGTGTTTTTATTTCTGAACTACTGCAGATTTTCAAAATAATGTTTCCTGAACTGATACATTAGTTCGAACAGATGCAACTCTTCAATGAAGTGATGCACTGTTTCGAACCAGTGCACTATTCACGAAATAGTGTACTATTTCAGAAAGTTACTGCATTGGTTTAAGTGAATAGACATGCATTTTAAGAAAGAGTCACACACCTCTATTATGAACCAATGCCACATTTTCAAAGGGGCATCTAGTGGTTGTATAAACCTGGTTTCATCCACAGGTTAATAAAGGGACCCTTACCTAAATTATGAGGTATAATAAAATAATTTAACTAAAATAGCCTTCAATCGGATTAAAGTCTTCACTGCACTGACATCATGAGATAATTACAAAAGAAGAATTGAGAAAAAATGTGTTAGCTACATTCATCAATTGGCAGTTTAAATAACCCAACATTTACTAGCTCAACTATAACCAATAAACAAGAAGTTTCGATAACAAGGAACGGTAAGGGTGTAATGTCTTGATAAATCTATCAAAAATCTACCAATGTCACTTCTAAAAAAAGTCACTTCTTAGAAAATTTCTTAGATAAATCCAAAGAGTCAAAAAGTTTTATCTCAAAATTGGACAAGGAAAAAGCAAATAATTATAGCATTTTGTACATGGTACGCTGAAATGAAAGTATGCAAAAAGGCTATAAAGCTTTACAATTTACATATTGCAAAATATAAAAATAATCGAGCACAACGCACATGGACCTAAGCTGCAAGCTACGAGGAGTAAAGTCTTAGGATAAATGTTAATTTAAAAATGGCTCTAAAATGCAGCTAAGTGGGTCCAACTGCTATCGACTTTGAATCATGTCTAAGAAAGAACTTCAACTAACATGATTCTTTTGGACTTTGTTCATGCTGGTCCACGATAAGTATATTCCTAAATAAGGAAATAGTTCTCAAATTAAGCAAAGCGTCATTGGAAGAATTTCGGAAAGCCCCAAGATGGGTGCATCGTGAAAAGAAATAGGAACCTACTCGAGAAGGGTTCGTCCAAGAATGGCCTTTATATTTTGAATGATTCTCGATGAACACGCCTATGTATGGAACTCTCAGGACTGAGGAAAACTTATAAAAATCGATAAGAAGTTCAATAGGGCTGCCTTCGGTTAGTGGGAGCCCTTTATTGAAACTTGGGTCTGGTGCATCTCTCAACCCATAGATGAAATACTTCAGTTTGAAAGACCCTAAAACAAATAACTTTCATAGAAGAAAGTGGAACAATGGTCTATCAATCCACTCTTTCCCTTTGCCTCTAATAAAATTTTTACTCTACCCTCTTTGACAACAACAATAATATAATTTTCGACAGTACGTTTGGATCGAAGACAAATTATAAGGTGTCTTGACCAAAGTGCTACGATTGGCACCAAACCTAATACAATAGTGGGAGGACCAACTAAACCAATTCGTACTGAGTGAAATCCTTCAAAAGTTACTCTCATAAATTTTTATTATGAAGTCACCAAACACAAATAATTATTTAACAAAATAAAATCCAAAGATAAATGAAATATCATGAAAGAAAGATTTTATTTTGAAGACACCAAAAATAGTTAATTATTTAACAAAATAAAATTCAAAGCTAAATCAAATATCACAAAAAAAATAATTTAAGTGTTGAATTTCTCTATTTATTACAACCCCGGGACCTAAACTCACCATAAAAGGGCATCAAAGAGTTTCTAAAATATATATCAAACTGATTTTCCAAAAATACAAAATAAGGAGAATGTATTAGTCCAAAAACAAGAGACATAACAAAAATTAGAAGACTCAATGGTTTCTCAGTCCATTGTGCTCAACCTTGAATCAAAGTTTACAAATGCTGGCTAGAGTTGAGGTCTAATCTCAAATGATTAAACACGCTCTGTACTCAGTAAAAATAAGAGTTCAAATAGCAATAATACATCAACTAAGTACTTGTAGGCATCATTGGCCGACTCAACTCAAAAATATACAATTAGGTAAGTAAAGATAAGTACCAACGCTCATAATAGAACTTACAGTTAGAGATAACCAACTACAAATTTTACAATTCATATCAATAAGAATAAAAGTAAATAATTACACCTTACACACTTAGTTAAATTCTTCGACTAGGTTTGTCATAACATATATGTAAAAAGGAACATTCGAATGCATATGACAAATATATGTATACATGATCTTAATATTAACATCAATATCATCACCTCATCTCCAAAATATCATAATATACATCAACAATCTCAATGAAAATATAATATTATCAATAATCACAAATAGTGTCCGAAAGCATTCAAAACTCGATCCACTTAAAAACATAGAGTCAAGTAAGTCTTTTTGCTTCAAATAAATCATAACCTACCTCAATTCCTTGCTCGAATAACTTTAAGGTTGCAGGCTTGACTTTCCTCTTTCTTTCAATACATTCTTCATCCATAAACAACAATTGTACAAAACTATTTCAATAATCTACATTTCCCAACCATCAGGAACCTAAAATTATTATTTTAAACTATGAATTTAATCTAGTTCATCTTCCTAGGGTTTTCTACCTTTATAATATCATAGGAGGCATATGATAATCTTGATCAATGCATAAAAAACCCTCGACTGGTGTAGACACATACATTGGAGTATCAAGAAATGTACTATCCAAATCCCAACCCATGCCAATTTCATAGAGACATAGGAGAAAGTAGACCCAGGATTAAACAATACGAAAGTCATATGGTTACATAAAGAATAGTACATATGATCAAAATATTAAAAGCTTTCGTGTTAGGAAAGGCCAAAACCTGATAAAGATGAGCCCAATGAAAACCTAACTGCATCCTCTACCAATCTAAGAAACACCTTTACCAGCCTTTGCTCCTCCTCAATTATCTTGGTATACTCCCTTAACGACAAACTAGACACTACGCCCACCTTGTAGACTACCAATATTTTGTCTACCCCCATAACCTATTGAGGACTTGATCACTAAAAGCTAGTTGTTAAGTTAACTGACCTACAAACAAGATATTAGGACAATACCTCTAGAAATGGACCATAACCTCACACTCATAACACCTGATGCCAAAGAAAGGTCACTAAACTAAAGATGACGAAGATGTACTGCCTATTTGTAAAGGCTTATAAATGACCCCATACTAGCACTCTACTGACACAGACTGACATTATTTGAATTAGGGTCTTGTCATAATGGGCACCTTATGACCAATAAGAATCGGAGATCGACCCATCACCCAAGCCAACTAACTAATATATGCCCTAATTCAAATAAATCCAAAACATTTAACTAGATAGAGTATCTGACAACTCCAAGACTTTGGGATAGGTTCATAGTCGTGACCAACCATAACGTAATAACCAAATTTTTATCCATACCATAACATACCCAAGTCCATAGTTTATCCATACAAAGCCTTTAAGAATAAACCAAGAATATCTGATTGGGACATGCCCCCAACCATAAACAAAAAACAATATCTAAGTCTAAACGATAAAGACATAAGAAAACTCAAAGCAAGAAATAGAGCCTTCCAAAGTATGACAGCTCACCACTTTAAGTCACATAAGTTATCCCCAAGTCCAACCACTACGTAAGAGGTATAAAATGACTAACACATGCATCGTATGGGCATACAACATTGAAGATGGTTAGTGGTTCGGAATGCTAGCATGTTACTCAATGATAAGGATAAAATAATGCCAGCAGTTCAAAACTAGTCAACTAATGCGCATACCAATGAAACACATACATATTCATATACATATACATATACATATTCAAATACATATAGGTATACCCTGTCGGGATAGGGAACAAGATTAGAATGAACTTTGAAATTATTAACCTGGGCTGTGTAGCATAACCGTCATTGAACAAGGCACCCATGGGCTATATGGGTCAAACTCTCCACTATCTGGAAAGGCCCTAGTATGCGTAGCCGTATGAACTAGAGAATATCCATAATTGTGTAAGCCATTACAGGGCACTCAAACCTCCAAACATAATCAAGGTGACTTAAGCACCAACACATGTAGTAAAGGTGACTCAAACCTTCCTTTTATATGTTCATTTGGGGGTCTCAAACTACCCATTCATAAGATACCCGCACCGGCTAGTGCAATTTCCAGTGTTAGTCTTTCGGACTCTACTTTTATGGCCCTGCCACATATCTAGCTTTAAGTCCGAATTTAAAACCACCATTTCACATATTTAACTATTTAGCCAATTACTTACAAAAGGCACTTCATTGAATCGTCATACCAACACTACTTACAATTATACAACATGCCATTATCATTATAAATCATTCATTCATTTGATTTTGGGGCTTGAACCTGTCGTCTAACAAGACATTAGTTCAATCCTAAGTTAGGGACTCGAACCCGTTGTCTAACAAAGACATAAATCAATTTCATGTTTAAGGACTCAAACCCTTTTTAACTAATTAAACACCAAGGTTACCATTTCAGTAATTACATAGCCAATAAGGCCTTTACAAAACCATTTACCAACCAATCATATTTATTAGTCTAATGCCTTAGTTCAAAACACCATTAACAGGTGACAAGTTATTTCTCTTAGGCATTTTCACAAACATTTTGAGGGCATACCTTTTTCTAAGACCAAAATCAACAGAAAATTATCAAGTTTATGGTTACTAATAATCCATTTTTTTAAAACACAATTACCAATCACCCACATGTGCAAACCATCACCAAAAACATATATAAACACAATTTAGACCAAGAGTAAACAATACTCAACCATATGCAACAAAACCCTTAATTTTTGCTTTCAAAACAACCATTTAAGAATCATAATCACACTTTAAAACATATGATATTTATCAACTAATAATGAGGGAAGAGTCACATGCCTTACAAAAGAAGATTAACAGAAAAAAACTTGAATCTTGATCCTCTTGATGAACACAAATGGAAACCCAAGCCCCAGTCTTCAAAAGAGACTTAGAGAGTTTTCTTGGAAGTGTTTTGATCCTTCAATGTGTGTTATTAAAGTCCTCAACATATTTTAAGGCATGGGGACTTAAGGGTTTTACGGTCGGAAATGTCTGGAATACCATTAGCTTAAAAGTAAAAACTTGGCCACATGAAGTTATGACTCATCCTCCTAAACCGTACGTTAGGGTACGAGCAGTACCCTTAACTTGTACCCTAGGGCATATCTTGGACCTCCTACTGACCATCATATGACATCACATAGTCAACTCATATCTTAACATATGACTAGTACCCACCCTAGTCGTACCTTAGGTAGAATCCACAAGACTAAACTTAGGACATCATAAAACTTACTAACATACTACTGGTACCCTATCATATGACTAGTATGATGCCTACTCGTACCTTGGACAGAAACCAAAAAAACACACTAACTAACATACGAGAGGGGACCCTATATGTACCCTAACGTACGAATTATACCTTCAAGTCGTATGCTATCTAGAAATTCCAACTTAGGGAATTTTTCTAAGGGTCACAAGCCATGGTATTTCATAGATATGGCTGAATAGGAGGGTCGAGAAGAATAAATCTGCAAACCATGATCTTCTGAATAAGTACAATTAAACTAACTAGATGTTTATGACTTCTTTTCTAGACCTTTACCTCTCTTTCCTTCCTAATAGCCTTAGCCTTCTTAGAAAACTTATTCACATCCTCGAAGAACTTACCCAAAGTCGCTACTAACAAGGTAACTATCTTGATCCCTAAATTTAAAACTTTCACAAAGTACCTTATTGCACCTTATTTAAAGTAATCAATTGAAGTGTATAATGGGATAAGGAATGAAACATGGCCCCATAGGCCACCATAGTCAATCGTCTTAATCTAACTTTACTTACACTCAAGAAAAGGAACTCCCCTATTGTTTGGGCTCATCCTACAACTAAAAAGGCATGAATTCCCTACTATATATCTCAAACACACCCATCTTATATAAACACTCATGACAGTAAATCAACGACACAAAAGTACCCTAAGACTCAGTGCCCTAGAACTCTAGAGGTTTCATCTTCATGGATTTACAGAATAGTCTATGCTCATCACCGGTCCTAATACTTGTTGGGGAAATACTCCAATCTCAGGGCTCTTATCTATTCTAGGCATAAAAATATTGTAAGTGTTAAGGCTGGGAACAATAATACAGGAATAATTGGAGTAGTATCGGTGTCATCCAAAGTGCCCTGAAATACCAATACCTATTAAATTAATTATTTAATCAAGTATGCACCATTCTTCATATACACTATATTGTTAGGGACCATGACTTCTTCTTTCTCAACTTTCACATCCTGATCTGGAGTGAACTTTGAAACATCCTACTATAGGGGAGGGGGTGATGTCCACCACTAACAGGTGATGCACTTCTTTTTCCTTTTATTTTCCTACCTCTCACACGATTCTTGCCCTTAACTGCAACCTCAATAACCTATGTGGGTATTGCTTCTAAACTACTACTGTTGCTCTCATGGAATAGGTATTGACCATCTATGACACAAGAGTGAATGAATCAAATACCAAGTTGGATAATGAGATACCAATTGGAATCAAAATAACACAAAAGCATGAAAGACGAGTATTTAATATCCTCTATTCTACAAGACTCTACTAAAGCTATTTTTCTATAATGAGTTCCACAAGCCTAGTGGTCTGGTACTATCTTTGTCATAATCCAAGAGGTCATGATTGTCATCTATCCTAACACTATAGTTGGAGTTCCATCTAACAAACCTATACCAACTAAGTCAAACCCCTCACAAGTTGTTTTCATCAATTTCATATTAAGAAGTCACTAAACACTAGTATTGATTTACTGAAATAAAATCCAATATTTAATCAAATATCACTGCTAAAAATTAGAGGGTGGAATTTCACTATTTATTACAACCCCAAGACATAAAGTCACTATACAAAAACATCTAAGAGTGTCAAAAAGTAATATACAACATATTATCTATTGTATTGTCCAAAAATAAATTTATAAGGAGAATGTCTTCGTCCTAAGATAATGTGCATAAATAAAAATTTGAAGACTCAATGGTTGTCGATCATGGTGCTAACCATTGAATCGAAGTCTACAAATATTTGCTAGAGTCAAGTTCTCATCTCAAATGCTTGAACACACTCTACACTTGACAAAAATAAGAGCACATGTAGCCACAATGCATCAACTATTTACTGATAAGCATCATTGGCCGAGTCAACTCGCCACTATACAAATAGGTAAACAAACAAAAGTACCAATGATCAAAACATAACTTATAATAATCAAAAACCAACTACAAACATAAATTCACATCAGTATGAATACAAGTAGACATGGAACCTTTCTCACTTAGTCAAATTCTACAATGGGCTCGTCACAACATATATGTATAAATGTACATTTAAATTTAAATGGAAAATGTATGTATAGAAGATGTACATATCATATCTTTCTCATCTAAATAAAATTCATCTATCAGTTCATCATAATCTCAAAATCATCATTAATATCATCTGATCATCACCACCAATATCATTCTGAATAATATTACTATCATAATCTCAATAGCAATATTTATTTTATACACTCACCCCACAACATCATAATATTAAAATCAACATCAATGTAAATACAATGTAGTTAATATTCATAAGTAGTACTTGAAATCAATTACAAACACTCGATTCATATATAATCACAATGTCAAATAAGTCTTTTTGCTACAAATAAATCCTAATCTTCCTTGATTCCTTGCGCAAATTAATTTAACACCACACACTTGCCTTTTTAATATATTTGAGTTTGTGATTGATCTACAAATAACAATTACACATACCTATTTTAATAATCTCACCTTTCCCAATTATTAGGAACCTACAATTATCATTTTATGTGGGATGATGAACATTGCCTAATACTATTGGTTATACTTTTAGAAAAATGAATTTTATGCCAAAGAAATCATACAAGCTTTCTTTAATGCATGACATGATAGGAGGAGACCCAAGAACTTTTTAGGTCTATAACCAAAGGCACATTTCTCATGGTTGAGCTTTATGTTATAATCTCTCAACATATCAAATATTTTATACAAAGGACTCAAATGGAAAAACATAGCCAAATACTTTAGAAACATATCACTAATATTCATTTCAATTGATTTACTTATATTTTTAGAACATTTGTTTTAAAAGCTTGTTATAAGGATATGACATACCTGATTAAAAAATACATAGATTATAAAAATAATACAACATTTTCTAATGAAAAAAGTCTTATCTTTGTATTATAATTGTATCCTTATCAAGTTGTAGTCAAAATACACCTCAAGAAAACTTAGCTTCTCATATTTGGACATTGTATTGATCATTTGATCAATGTATTAAAAATGGTATAAGTCCTTTAGGCATGAATTATTAACACACCAAAGCCATGCTCATTTGAATTTGATCTTCTTTTGGTACCAGTTTCTTATGATCAGTAATTTGATTATATCTTATTTAATAAACTTATTCCAAAGTGGTGGGATTGGGTGCTTCTATTGCCTTATTTCGGGAAACTTATGATCTAAAACTAACGTGTGATTTATGATCTTAATAAGAATAACAATCATATGTAAATGTGTCTGGAAAAATAATCAGCATCAACTTTAAGAAATTCAATAAGTTTTTCCCTAAGTTTGTGAGTTAGCCCTATACCTAGATATACTTTGTTTATGGAAAATCAATGAAAAAAATGACTTTTACGATCTCCTTTACTATTGATTTCATGAAATCCATATTTTTCAACACCATTAAGTATTTTCATAAATGATCCTTTTCTTTTCTCCCTTTACAGGCTCACTACCTTACTCTGGATCTCCCAATTTCGGACCGTGATCTAGAGGGGACTCTAGTTACTATGATTGCTATTAATAGTTCTTTCAGCATGTTTACCCATTATTGACAACAGCTCTTATATGGAAGGTTGTTGCCTATGAATATTTTTAATGACATATGGAGTTGGTAACTTACAAACTTGATGGAAGATTGAAGGTAATATTCTAATGCTATGAATATCTCCATCCATTACATCAAACAAGGTTTACTTCACTTTGCCCTTGACATATGTTAGTAATTTGATCTCACCTCAAGTAATTGTCCTTAACATATTGAAGATGACTAATAAATTAGTTTCCCAAGTTGTATTATCCATTATATTTATTTGAGCAATTAAAACATAATAATGTAAGATCTACAGAAATTAATTACAACATGTTTACTATGTTATCTAAATCTTTAATGAAATTACTAGTGCATGATAATGGAATGAGTGGTGATATATATTTATATCAATGGAAGTGATCGTATCATTAAAGTTGGGAACCTCCAATATTTTTTTATTACATGTTTTTAATACCTTTGTAATTTTGTCCACCAATAATGTTAAATAGTTCACTTTTTTCCAATAGAATATCATTCTTGTAGTATAAATTAGAGAAGAAGGCAAGGTTTTCACATCTCCCCCACACCTTTTAATAATTGTTCTTGGCACTTTTCACTCAAAAATTATGTTAGGTTTCCAAATTTTGAAGCAACCAAACTACCTCTTCTCATAAATATTTGTAGTCCCTAGTTTTGTGAACATGAAATTCATATAAAAAGTTTTGGTAAACTCTTATAGTCTTACTAGATTCCTCTATGCCGTCTTACCTTATTAATAACAACCCTTGCATAGACAAACCCCAAGATACTTACATTGAAGTTGTACTCTGAATGTTATGGTGATTTTGTATCCATTACTAGTTACCAAAGGTGTACTATTGGTTCTCTCTCTTACATACCTTTATTCTTGCATCTACCCCTACATATCTATCTGAGCTAAGTATTTTAATTATTGATAACCTCAACTATCCTATTATTGCTTGGAGTTCATTTCTAGAAACAACCTCCTTAATATAGTGTAAGGTCAAAGTCAACCTCATTTTCATTTCAAATCAAAATTCGTTGAATGTGCTTCTTATAACCAACTCTAATTGGTTAACTTAGAAATCATTATTGAGTTAACCTAGTCATCCTCAACTCAAATCTTTGACATATATTGACTTTCCACATTCCCTTAAGTCAATGAGGTGAACTCAATCATATTCTTGTACACCTTTTGAGATGCATCCTTAGTTGAGTGAGTTTGCCCGTTAATTAAGGCCTCTACTTTCTATTCTTCAAGAACTATTAATTGTAATATTTAATCCCTTTAGAGTGTCAATACGAATTCTCAAAGAAGTCCTATAATTCCTTATGTTATCTTAAATATATATACCTTAAAGGTATATACTTTCCAAGCCTCAGCATATGCCCTAATAAGCTAATATACAAGAAGAATAAATACGGTAATAAATATTAACTCAAAAGACTATACCATGTAAAAGCTCCTTTATTAAAAGTTTCATCTATTTTCTTGTCAAAATTATCTCAACCTCATTTTATTTTAAATCATTCTCTATAATTGTTATAGTGTTTACCATTATGTTCTCATATTAGTTTATCATTCCAATGTATGAGGGGAATATATGGTATTTTGAAACTCTTAGGGATCAATACCAAAGTAGAATTGACACATTGGCAGCTAAGTGTACTTCTTTAAGGGGACCATTCATATTCTGAGGGATCTAAGAAGCTGATCCATCCTAGCATGAACTTATTTGAGACACTTCAACCTAGTTCATGCAATATATTTATTGGAGAGGGAAAGAGAAATTGATTGACATTGCATATTAGAACTAATTAAAGCTCGATTTGCTTTATTATATTCGATAAAAGGAATAAAGGAAGATCTAACAAAAAAATATTAAAAAAATCTAGAGTTGAAAGCATCTTACATAACACTTCTAACTATAGAACTACTACTGGTACCATCGACCGTATCAACTTTCAATTGGGTTTCTATTTATGCATGACTTATCTTTGGTGGTAGAGTCAGAGCATCCAGAGTCAGATT
Organism: Capsicum annuum; assembly: GCF_002878395.1. Taxonomy (NCBI): domain Eukaryota; kingdom Viridiplantae; phylum Streptophyta; class Magnoliopsida; order Solanales; family Solanaceae; genus Capsicum; species Capsicum annuum. The sequence goes on from NW_025851418.1 coordinate 113,888, forward strand.
ATGGAAACTCGCCATTTGTTGAAGTTTTGTTATGTGATGATTTTTTTACTTATGGTGCATCATTACTTCATTCTATTAAGCAATCAAAATCCTCACCATTTAATCTAATGTCAAGTCCTTATTATTCACTCCATCCAAACAACCTTCATCCTTGTAGTCATCCATATTATTTGTGGGGATCCGTTGAATTCTTTTGGTCCCACTCCCCAATTGGTGTTTTCTAGTTGTTACCAAGCATTCTTTGGTTCGAAAGTGACAATTTCACTTACGGTCTAAGGGGTGACTGCTCACAACTTACAGGCAACTACACTTTCGTGTTTTTTATTTAATTGTGATTTATTGTTGTCCATGATTATGATGCAATTCCCCATAGAAATTAAGCCCAACAAGTTAGCATAAAGAAATATTTTTAGGGAAAAATAATACCTCAATTACCCTAGGTCCATGCTGGTCTCAAAACTATTTACTGTTTAAAGGTAGAGTTAAATAACTATGGAAGGTTTAAGGGCACAAAGAATAATTGACCTTATGGTGAAACATTTATGAAACTGTTGGCATCAATTGAACATTAAATAAATGGAAAAAGAATACAATATAGAAAATAGCATAGTATCTGCATTATGAGCCTCTAACTTCTCTTAAAACAATGTATTCTGGAAAAAGAAAACATAATGATAGAGAGATTTTATAGTTCAAGATAATCTATTATCCTAAAACCTTTACTGCATACAAAAAATATGTGAAGTCCTATCTAAAACTAAATCTTAGAGTTATTTTTTTAGACATTTCACATCGGTCTGATTTGTTTATAGCTTAATTGTTTCCAGTTTGCCATGGTCAGTGAAGATCTCGGGATCCCGTATAAAGGTCAACATATTTCATTAATTTTCTTTTGGTCAGATTCTTTGGAAAAATTGCCATTGTGCCCACTCTAAAAATTTATTTGGCCAAATGGCCACTACCACTAAATTTCTTTTTCATTTAATTTTTAGCCTTAAGGACCAAAAAATAGAAAAAGTGGGGTCCACATGTAGGCCAATGGGTCTTTTCAAGATTTTCAAAACTTTGGAAATTTAATAAACTACACCTAACATCCTCTACTTACTTTAATATTAAACTACACTCTTTCTCTCTCATCCTCAACTTCTCAAATCTCCTAACTCCAAAAAATATATCTCAAGCTCCATTTTTTCTTTTCCTTCTTCTCTAAAGGCAAAGGGATCGTTTTTTCATTCTAAGATAAGTTAAAATCTTTATCTTATTATTTGTAGATCCATTTTAGCTGTTTTTTTGTTATCCATTTTGTAATGATGTAGTACAATATTTTTTTAGATGTGATTAATTAAATTGTTAAGATATGAGAATTTTATAGGTAATTAGTTTGAATCCATAACAATAGTTCAGTTTTGATTCTGTAGGTTTAATAGAATTTTTTGTTGATCACGTTGTTGGATTTTGAAATGTTTGTTAAGAAGTTTTGGTTCAGGTTCTGGTATTTTTTTTAGCACTGCGGTGTTGAATGGTGGGACAATTCTTAATTTCCTATTTATTTTGGCTATTTGAATAGAGTTTCACATGTTCTATTTGTAGACTTGTGGTATATGAAATAATAATGCCCTAGATTGAAGTAAATTTTTAGGTGTATTGAATTCTTTTAAAATATGTTTGATTAAATAATGAAAATATGAAAAAATTATATCTAATTAGTTTGATTTCATAGAAATGGTTTAGTTTTGATTTGGCATATTTGACTGAAAATTTTTTTGTTAATCATATTGTTGGATTTTTAATACTTTTCGAAGAAAATTTATTCAGTTATGGTAATTTTTTGTAGTGAATAATTTAATGATGGTATAATTCTTAGTTATTTTGGCTTTTTCACTTGATCATTGAACTGTTTCTTTTAGTAGACTTGTGGTCTATGAATTGACAATGACAAAATTGTTGTTAGGAGTGGATTCTAAAAATTGGTAAAGCTAGAGTTAGTGTTAAATAAATGATTGGTACCGCGTCTAGTTCTACTTCTAGTGGTAGAAAAAGAAGAAGTGAGGTAATTTAAAATACCGCTAAAAGGAAAAAATAAAGTGGAAGAGTCAGAGTCAAATTCGAAGACAATAAAGGAGCTAAAAAGATAGTTCGATGGGTGTAGTTTGTTGCTAAATATAGTGGTAGTGATGATAGTGAAATGAGTGAGGGTAGTGAAAAAATAGTGTTTATGGGTATAATGATCCCTTACCCGTGTTATTTTTTCAAGGTACATTTCTGTGAAACGGTATGACCTTCGAACTTTGATGGATAAGATCAGACTTTCCCGACGAAGACATCGAGTAAATCTAGGATGACTACATTCCAAGAATTTAAGAAAATTCTTGTTGACCAAGATTTGAATAAGAGATTCAAGTATTCCTGTTTTGGACACTTGAGAAATATGGAGCAACATTTTAAATTCAATGGATAGATGGTCAATAATTAGTTGTTGTGACTTGATAAGAAATATAAGATACTTCATGAGATGTGGTTTTTTTGTGAACAATAAGCCAACTTGTTTTGACTTCAAGGAGTGTTATTTGATCACGGGGGTGAACTACTCATCATACCCCAGTGAATCAAAATTAAAGAAGGTGTTAGAGAAAGGGGAACAATTTTTCTTTAAGGTGACAAAAAAAATATTACGTCAACCAACTTGTTACAATTGATTAGAGGGAATAAGTTGAATAAGGACCAACTATGTAAGTTTTGTTTACTATGTCTCTTTCATACCATGTTTCTCGCAATAGATTTGCCGAAGGTTGTCAATACAAAAGTAATTCAGATGGTGGATTCTTTGAGTTTCATCAAGAGTTATCCATGGGGAAAAGAGTCATTTCAATTGACCATGGATTATTTAAAGAATAAAACTAACCTTAAAAAGTAGAGGAAGTGTTTGACGAGAAGCAAAAGACATCTTATGCTCTATTCGAATTTCCTTGGGAATTTATAGTGTCTACTATCAACCCTGTAGCCAGTTTATCATAGATTCTTGTTATATTTATACTCTATGATAGAATCTGATTTATTTTTTACTACTATATTAATTATAGATTTTGATATATGATGCCTTACCTCACCTTAGAAAATATGCTGAAAAATCAATGGATGAGCCTTTTCCCATTCCCTGCATCCTCAGATAGCATACTACAAAAAGTGATAAGATAATCAAAGGCGATTCATTTAAATATAAGGAAAAAATTGCCAAGGTATGAACTTATTTTTTATTATGCAATAATACTACTGTAATATTAAATGTTATATAATTGTAAAATTATATTTTGTAGAACATGCATCCGTATATTATCCCTACTATTTGTGAGATTAAAACACTCTGGGTTTTGATTCTTTCAAAATTCCTTGAGTTTGAGCTTTTGGAAATCATTCAATTGGGGATACTTGTCATATGATAGGGTACTACCTCAACCTGTATATTGATCAGTGAGGTTTGGTTGGTTTCTGTCCAAGGTATGAATGGACATCATACTAGTCATATGTTAGGGTACTAAAAGTATAGTGCCAATTTTATGATATCCTATGTCTAGTCTAGAAGATTCTATTTAGCCTATGGTATGGTTCTAGGGTATGGTTCTGTGGTCGTATGTTCGTCAATGTTGGAGGTTAAGTTACAGCCTTAGGTACGAGTGGTTGATACCACTTATATGTTAGGGTACGGTTTGGGTAGTGTAGTCATACCCTCCAGCGGGAATTTATATAGTTTCAGTTGAGGGCACTCGAGACATTTTTCGTCTTAACCCCTTACGACCCCATGACTTAAAACACTTTTGGTACATCATTTAACCTATTATTCTAAATCAAAAACATTAGAAACACTCTCAAATCTCTCTCAAGATCTTAGATTAAGAAAAGTTTAGAGTTTCCTTCAAGGTGGTCAATTAAGTCTTTCAATGGTGGTTTCTCTCAATATTTTTTGGTATCTAAGGAATGTTACTCCACCCTCATTATTAGTTTAACTAAATTCATGTTTTAATGAATGGTTTTCATGATTTATTAATGGGTATTATTTGGTTTGGAATTGTCTGTTAGGGGTTTTGGTTGTAAATAGTTGGATATTATTTTTCTGTAACAACCCATATTATTCTTAGCGCAGTTCAGCTCCTAGCTACATGTATGAGAGGCTTAAATCCTAAAAAATTCACTAAGTGTTGTAGACTTAGTCATCTTTAAAACCTCTTACCTTCGAGGATTTTTATGGTCTTTCCAACCCTGAGATGTTGGTTTTAGAGTTAATTCATGTTTGAGGGTGCAAGGAGTAAGTCTTGGAGAAGATTTGGATTTTTGAATGAAGATTGGGTCATGTTTGAATAACGATTGTACCAGCTCATCGCGATAGGGCCACATCACAGTGGTAATAGTGATGGAACCCTCATCGCATTATTGTGACCTTGTAAACCACATTCTAGTTATGAATTTTATTCCCTGAGAGGCAGTTATGTGTTTTCCCCTCAATTCAATTCATTAATTCACAAATTATAACGTCAGTTAGGAGTTTATTTTCCCATCCTCCATAATTCTCCTCTAAAAAAAACCTATTCACCTCCCAAGAACATCAAATTCCATTACTTTCTCGACAAAAAAAATCAAGAATTCAAGTTCCCTAATCCAAGAACCTTCAATAAAGCATCAAGATTGGTGTTTCTCTTTAAATCTTAAGGGTTTAAGGTATCTGTGATGTTCATCCATGGCCTTTTTTACACATGGAGTCCAAGAACCCTTTTTGAATTCAAATTATGAGTTTCTACATGATTATGTTGATCTATCTCCATCAGTTTCAAGTTAAGATTATAATTGTTTTCAAGTGGAATGGATTATAGTATGTTTTTAATGTTGTAGTTACCATATCATGTTCATGCAATTCAGGATAAACCATTAATTTATGGTTTGTTAATGTAATCATGCTATCTTATCATGTTTAAAAACATCCCCATGTTAAAGTCTTAATCTCCATGTGTTTGATGAAATTCCGAAGTGATGGATCTTGAATAATGATTTCCTATTATGGTTTTTCAAAGCTTTTATATGTCTTTATTGTTTTAGTCATTCAGTGCTGGTGGATTATGAACACCTGTACCTAGTTGTTTACATAATTTTAGAAATTTCAAATTGATTTCAGATAAACCATGAGCATTGTCATTCAGTCAGTTATCATAATCATTGTTGGTTCAGTTAAACTTAGTCAGATAAGTAATCAGTGTCCTTCAGTTGGGAGTAGGATTTAGTATCCAACAAACCTAGGGATGGGGGCTCAACCGTTAGTTAGGACTGAGTCCTTAGCAGCAATCCCTAAGTTTACGAACTATGTATCCAGCATAAGATTATGAGATGTCACCCGCCAGTTTAAGAGTGACACTCTCTTAGGGGTTACCCTCTAGTTTAGGACTTACTCCCTAGTCCTTTGGGACATCAGATTAGTAGATGCACACAACTATTGTTAGTAACCGTGGCATGATACTAACACCCTTCCAACTGGGTTATAGGTTTGACCTTGATTAGCTCAAATTTGGGCATGTCCGTTATATGATACCTCCTATAATCTTAGTGCAGTATTAAGTCTAGAATTTAGTTCAGGTTTTCTTGACCAAAGCATATAGATTACCAGTCTTTTAGTTATTAGATTTCAGTATTTCAGTTTACAGATTATTTTAGAGTTATTATCTCATGCTATTCAGTTATTCTATATTTCATATGTACAGAACCTATGTATATTATCCTAACCTCGTCTTATATACTAGTACATTCAAAGTACTGATCGCATACTTTTCTTTGCATTATGATATCTCATTATCATAGGTTCAAATGCTTAGTTTCCTGACTATACATAGATAGTCAAGCGCTTCAGTAACAGTAGCAGTGGTGATTTCTCATATACCAAGGACTTAGTATATTTAATTAGTTATTTCCATATTTAATAGTTAGTCAGTTAGAGTTAGTTAGGACTTGTCCCATCAACTCCTCAGTCCGTCTAGAGGCTTTCAGATATTCAGACAGTCAGTTAGACAGTTAGTCAATTTATCAGTATTATCAGTAACATTTTCAGTAGTGTTATTAGATTTTCACAAACGTGATTTAATCATTCTTTTAGTTTTTAGATTTATTTTTGCTTTATTATTTTGTCTTCCACATATATGTTTTATTGCCAGTTTATTCAGTGTTCACAGAAAGTACCAGCTTATAGGTTAGCTTGTGTTCACTTATGATTCTAAGCACCATTGTCGCGACTAGCATGCTGTTGCCTAAGCTAATCTAGTATAAAATACAACTGAAGTTAGGATTCAGGATTTCACCTGAATGAATCTCCCTTTGTTTTTGCGATCAAAGTCTAAGAAAGATCTGCAGGAGTTTCTTGATTTGGTTTAGAATGTTATAGATATTATGGATTTCATATCAAGTGAGAGTGCCGATTTGGCTACATATTAGTTGCAGGATGTATCTCACACGTGATATAAGTAGTGGAATTATAATAGGGGTGCTGAGGCAGGGCTGTAGAGTGAGAGGTGTTTGCCACAACATTCTTTGATAGGTTCTTTCCATTAGAATTGAGGAAAGCCAAGGTGCTAGAGATCATTAACTTGAAACAAGGTAGTATGATTGTGAAGGAATACTCACTTTAGTTTACTCAGTTGGTGAGGTATGCTCCTTTAATGGTGGATGATAATAGGTATAGAATTAGTAAGTTTGTTTCTAGTATAGCTGACAATGTGGTCAAGGAATGTAGGACTGTTATGTTAATTAAGGAGATAGACTTATCTAGTATTATGGCTCATGCTGAGTTTGAGGAACTAAAGCTTAAGGAGAAAAAGGGATAGAATAAGAGAGCCACAATAGGTAGCTTTAACTTTTCCTAGTTCAGGTTAGAAGGTTGTAAGCATTCTTAGTTCCGTCAGAAATTTTTAGCCCCGGCTCCATCTTCAGCTAGTGCGCCAGTGCTAAAATTAAAAAATTATTGTCGGGATAGGACGCCAGGATCTAAATCTCAGGGTAGTATGAACAGTGGTCGTACTATTCCTCTCTGTGAGAAGTATAGTTGGAATCATCTGAGTATGTGCAAGGCTGGTAGTGATGTATGTTTTGCGTATGGTAAGCCAGTCACAAGGTTAGAGAGTGTCTAATAGTTTCTCATGAGGGAAAGGATTGGCGCCAATAGGGCCATCCAGTCTGTCATCAGCTCCAATAAGTCGCCTGACTCAACAGGGTGCTATATCCAATGCCACTCGTGGATAGTGCCCTAATAGTCTATATGTACTTCAAACCTGACAGGATTAAAAATCTCTCCTAATGTGGTTACGGGTACGTTACTTGTTTTTAATCTTCATGTGTATGTTTTACAAGACACCAGAGCCTCACTTTCTTTTGTAACCCTCTATATAGTTGTTAATTTTTGTGTTAACCAAGAAACATTAATAAAGCCTTTCATAGTATCTACCCCAGTGTGTAAATTGATCATATCCAGATGGGTATACATAAATTACCTTGTCACAATATCCCAGAAAATCACTTCAGTTGATCTTGTGGAGTTAGAGATGATAGATTTTGATGACATTCTCAATAAGGATTGACTTCGCTCATGTTATACTTCAGTTGGCTGTAGAAATAGAGTCGTTCAATTTTAGTTTCCTAATGAACCAATTATTGAATAGAGGGGTAGTACTTCAGTGCTTAGGGGACAGCTTGTTTCATATCTTAAAATCAGACAAATGATATCTAAGGGGTGTATTTGCCATCTTTTTGCTGTCAAAGAATCTAGTTCTGAGACTCCAAGTATTGAGTCACTTTTAGCAGTAAGGGAATTACTAAACATTGTCCCTGAAGATCTTCCCAGCATTTCTCCCAAAAGGGAAATAGACTTCGAAATAGATCTCCATCCTGATTCCCAGCGTATCTTTATTTCCCCCTACTAAATGGCTCCAGCTTATCTCAAAGAGTTTAAAGAATTGTTGAAAGATCTCTTAAATAAGGGATTCATCAGACCCAATATTTCCCCGTGGGTCGCTCCAGTCCTATTCGTGCATAAGAAAGATGATTCTTTTACAATATGCATCGAGTACCATTAGTTGAACAAAGTAACAACCAAGAATATGTATCCTTCCCCCAGGATTGATGACTTGTTTGACCAACTTTAGGGTTCCAGTTATTTCTCTAAGATAGACCTCAGATTCGGTTATTATTAGCTCAGAGTCAGAATGTGACATTTCAAAGACAGCCTTTAGAACTTGGTATGGTTACTTTGAATTCCTTATTATGTCTTTTGGACTAACAAATGCCCCTGTAGCTTTTACCGACTTGATGACCAACGTGTTAAAGAAGTACTTGGAAATGTTAATCATAGTCTTTATTGATGTTATTCTTATCTATTAATGTAGTGAAAACGATCATGCAGATCATCTAAGAATTTTATTACAGACTTTTACAGCCCATCAGTTGTTTGCCAAATTTAGTAAGTGTGAGTTTTGACTAATATCAGTAACTTTCCTTGGCCATATTATTTTCGATAATGGCATTAGAGTTGCACCTTAAAAGACCTAAGAAGTGAGAAATTGGACTAGACCCATCTCTCCATCAGATACTATGAGTTTTTTGGGTTTGGCTTGTTATTACAGATGGTTTATTAAAGGGTTCTGTTCTATTACATCCCTACGTCTTGATTGACTCAAAATAAAGTCAAGTTTCAGCGGTCAGATTTTTGTAAAAAGAGTTTTCAGGAGTTGAAGACTCGACTCACTTTAGCCCTTAGTCTTGACTTTTCTAAATGGTTCAGAAAGGTTTGTTGTTTACTGTGATGCTTGTTGACTTGGTCTTGGTTGTATTTTGATATAGAGAGGTATGGTTATCACCTATGCCTCTAGATTGTTTAAAACCCATGAGAAGAATTATCCTACGTATGATCTTGCATTTGCAGTTGTTGTGTTTGCCTTTAACATATGGAGGCACTATCTTTATGGGGTTCACGTTGATGTGTTTACTGACCACAAAAGTTAGCAGTATGTGTTTTCGTTGAAGGATTTAAATCTTTGTCAGAGAAGGTGGCTTGAGTTGTTAAAAGATTATGATATAAGCGTACTGTATCATCAAGGCAAGGCCAATATAGTGGCAGACGACCTTAGTAGATTGTCTATAGGTAGTGTAGCTCATGTTGAGAATGATAAGAGTAAGTTAGTCAGAGAGGTTCATCAGCTTGCTAGATTAGATGTTCGATTATTTGATTCAGCTGAGGATAGTATATGGGATTAGAATGGTGTGGAATCTTCTATAGTTGTCGAAGTGAAATAAAAACAAGATAGAGATTCCATTTTGGTTAAGTTGACGGAATTAGTTAGAGATCAAAAGATAGGAGTTTTCTCCTAAAAGGGAGATGGTGTGTTTCAATGTCAGGGTAGGTTGTGTGTGTCATGTGTTGATGGTTAGAGAAAATGAATTTAAGCAAAAGTTCATGGTGCGGGTTACTCCATTCACCTAAGATCCCATAAGATGTATCACAATTTATGGGAAATCTATTGGTGGAGTTTTATGAAGAGGGATATTGCAAAGTTTGTAGTTCTAGCTAACAGTAAGTTAAGGTTGAACACTAAAGGCCTAGTAATACATTGCAGGAGTTCAGCATCCTGTAAGACCCCATAAAGTTCTATCATAGAATTTGCCTTAGGGCGTGTCAAGTGAGGTATAATTCTGGCCCTAAGTGATAGAGAAGTGACTTCCTAAGTGAGTATCGTGTTAACCATATAGCATTTTCCTAGTTTCAACTTTTTTTCACATGGAAAATTTGATAAGCTTTTCTTCAATATAAGATTATCCCAAATCCAATACCCAGGCAAGAGGTTATTCCTAATTTAACTCCTAGCAGTAAAACAACATAATTTTAGTGCTTGGCGCATCGCGGAGAGGGTCTATTTGATAATTTTCAAATTCCAGTGGAATTCTGTGGTAGTGGCACGTCGTGGAGGACCCCAATTTCCCAATAGTCAATTTCAAGTGACCTAGCGCAATTGTGACGTGTCACGCTGAAGTTCCAGGTACCAACAAGTGGGAAAACACTATGGCTCCATGTCGCGGTGACTCCCAGATTCCCATTTATCAATTGACAGTGAGCCACCGTGATAGTGGTATATTGCGGTGGCCCATAAAATCGGGTTCCCAGTCTAATTTTTCAGCTTCGTACAGAAGTCAAAATGGGCACTTTAAACTTTTTCCAAGCCTCTTAAACTGTGCAAACATAAGAATTTAGGGCCACTACAAGCATCATAGGTGATTTTCTCACAATTTGCCTCAACCAAAAACCCTAAGTATCTAGATCCTCTTCTAGGAATCTCAAGGATTCCCCATAGATTTTCTAAATTGAGTCAAGATTCAAGGTTCTTAAGTCAAAGGCTTCAAGAACCCATATTCAAGGGTACGAATAGAGTCACAAAAGCGAGAATTCATTCAAAGATTCTATTTCAAGGTATGTGGGGTATTGAACAAGGGTAATCCTTTCACTCTTGTGCCCAAAGGCTTATTTAAACTATTCTGCAATTTATAAGATTTTATATGAAATTTAATTGGGGTTTTTCACCCATTGTTATTGGTTGCAAGCTTTTGATGTTACCCATGAATTAAGAGTCTAATGGCATGATTTTTACATGTTTTCTTATGAAATTAAAGTTGGGTTTATACCCTATCATTTTAATCCTTGAGAAGTTAATAGTTGCAATGTTTGAAATATTGAAGTATATGAGTATATTGATACTTTGAGACAAATTGTTGTAACTTCTAGATCTCAATATGAATTATGAATATATATGGTATCTATTATGCATTATGATGAGTTTTAACTTGAGATTGAATTTGAGTCATTAAGCCCTACTTGAGACTTGCAATTTCATGAACTATTGTGTTGTAAGCACCCATAATTTGAGTATTTTAAGATTATTGAGAAATATTTTGACCTAATGGTCATAGAGTTTTGAAATCTACTTTACCACCTAAGATTACAGATTTGATTGTTGTGTTCTTATGAACCATGAGATATTTTGAAAGTTGATTTCTATGATATGAGTGAGATAAACTTAAGGGAGTAGTATTTACCACCAAGTTGGGTAAGTTATCACAGTTTCTTACCCCAGAACTACGTGCCACCATAGGTTTGAGATTTTAGGCCTGAGGCTGTGATGATTGGTCCCAAGGCCGAGATAAGTGATCAATGAGTTTAGATTATACTCCTTGGCAAGAGTATGGTGCATCTCCCCAAAGTGAGGTTTCTTTCTTAGGAGTACGAGAAGTTGGACTCTATGTAGCTTACATGGTTTACGTCAGTTAAGAGAACCTCCCTAAAACAAAGGTATTTTCCAGTGAGATAGAATGTTTTCCCTAAAGTTTGGGATGAGATATTTTCTAAAATTAATGAAATCTTTTGAGTATTTTCCAAAGAAGGAACTAGTTTTCTCTACTAATTTGAGTTGATCACCGATTTTCAAATCAAAGTTATATGATTCCGAGTTCAAGTGTTTGAGTTCAAAAGTGTTATAAGTTCTTGAGCATTAAAGAAGTTTTACTCCCCATGAGATATATGCATGAGTTGAAAGTATTGTTTAAAGTTTCCTTTAGCCTATAAGTAGTGAGAATAAGACAAGAGTACAAATTTAAAACCCAAATTATAATGACACACGCAATTTATGTTACATCTTTCATTGTACATGATTTATGAGCTTTATATTTTATACTTATTCAAGCTATTTGAGTCATTCCTATTTGCATGCATTATTTGATTAAAGAGTATTGATATTGTAATATGTAAATGCATAAACCCCCATATACTTGGTACATTCCCAAGTGCTAATCGACATATACGTCTATATGCTACACTGTCTTGTAATGTAGGTTCAGGTGCTCAATCCTAGCCTCGTCAATGATTCTCGAGTAAGTTTTGTCTATATTTCTCCAGTGGTGAGACATCATGGTTTGAGGGCCTATCTTCAGATATTTCAATACTTGAGTGTTTATGTCATTACATTCAGTTTATTTTGAGTCAGTTGGGGACCATTACAATAGCTCTCTAGTTTATGGATAAGTAGAGGCCTTGTCAGACTAGTTGTCAGACTGTGGTTATGTTGAGATTTCCAGTATTATGGTTGTTTGGACCGAGTATTACATTTGTCTTTTCTTTTGTTTGATATAACAGTGCCAGTGTTTTGTATATTTCTTCATGAATGAGTTATTATGAGAAGTGATAGGCTCAAAGGGTTAGATTGGGGCTACTTATATCCCTAAGAACTGTGTGACATCTCGAGACCCATTTTCGGGGCGTTACTAACTTGATATCAGAGCCTAAGGTTTCAAAGAGTCCTAGTGTGTTTGACTAGCCACGTTGAGTAAAATCTTGATCATCGGTGTGTAGCGCACCGCATCTATGAGCAAGAGACTACAAGTCATTTTAGGAAAAGTTGCTTCTTTCTTTTAGATTTTATCATGCCTATAGTCGTCCCTCTCATCTAATTATTCATGCTCTTCTATTTCAAAAAATTCCTCTTTGTACAGCGAATGCCCACAGAGATGATAATGAGAAACCCTAACCTGTTGATCCTTTGAATGAGACTGTGTCTCTTTCTAAGTTTCGGGTGGCCTTTCCGGCGTTAGCCCAAGTAGTCACCACTAATGTTCGAGCCAATAACCAGAAAGCAGTTGAAAATTAGTAGGGAGGTGATGTAACTGCTTCTAGGATCTGTGATTTCATGCGAATGAATCCGCTAGAGTTTTATGGGTCCAAGGAAGATGAGGACCCACAGTTGTAACTTGAGGAGGTGAGAAAGATCATATAGGTGATGCATATTTTAGAGGAAGAATGTGATAAGTTTGCTTCTTACAGGTTGAAGTACATAGCTTATGACTGGGTTGTATCGTGGAGAAAGAGTAGAGATGAGGATGCCGCTCCTATGACTTGGCAGGTGTTCCAAGTTGCATTCTTGGACAAGTTCTTTCTGCTTGAGATGAGGGATGCAAAGATTGAGGAGTTTATAAACTTGAGGCAGGGCTCCATGACTTTTAAGGAGTACTTCTTAAACTTCAACCAATTGGCCAAGTATGCTCCTGATTTGATTTCTGACACCCGAGCTAGTATAAGCAAGTTCGTAACAGTTTTTTTTGGTTTAGTGCTGAAAGAGTGTAGGACTGCGATGCTAAATAGGGATATGGATCTGTCTAGGCTGATGATGCATGCACAATAGATAAAGATGGATAAAATGAGAGAGAGATATAGAATAAGGGGTAACAAGAGGGCTGGATCTGAGCAGCATGACTATAGTCAGCTAAGGTTCCATGGAGGAAACCACCCTTAGTTTTAGAGAAGTTCATCTATTCCAGCACCTTCATCAGCTATTTTTGCCATGCCTAGAGATAGGCAGGAGCAAATGATTAGGTCTTTTATATCTTAGTCACAGAATAGTGTTAGTAACAGGCCCCATTATCCTCCTTATGCTAAGTGTTGTAGGGATCATCCCGGTGAGTGTTTCACAGATTTGAGGGGTTTTCTTGGTTGTGGCAAGCAGGGCCATAGACATAGAGATTGTCTGCATGCTAGGCAGGGGACAGAGATGCCTGACCTCAGGCACAGACTACTAGTACACCAGCTCCTGTCCTTCGACCCACCCCTATTCAGGGCGCTTTATCTAGCATTGCTAGCAGTCAATGCCAGAATAGATTCTATGCCTTACTATCCAATCAGGAGCAGGAGGACTCTCCTGATGTTGTTACTGGTATGCACTGCATATTTTGTTTTGATGTTTGTGTGTTTTTGGACTCTGGGTCAAGTCTCTCTTATGTGACCCCACTTGTGGCTGTGAATTTCAAAATAAGTCCCAAAAAGATTCCTAAGCCTTTCCTAGTCTCCACACCAGTAGGGGAGTCAATTATTGCTAAACAAGTGTTTAGAGATTGTCCTGTTACTGTTCTGCATAGAGTTGTACTTGCTGATTTGATAGAGTTAGGCATGGTGTATTTTGACCTTATTCTGGGTATGGATTGGCTTTATTCTTGTTATGCATCTATAGACTATCGTACCCATGTGGTCAAGTTTTACTTTCTTTATGATCAAGTTCTTGAGTGGTCCGGGAGTTCGGTATCTCCCAAGAGTGATTTTATCTCCTATCTCAAAGCCAAAAAGCTAATATCCAAGGGTTGTATCTTTCACCTAGTTAGAGGCAAAGAAACTAAGTCCGAGGCTCTAACTATTTAGTTAGTCGATATTGTTAATGAGTTTCCAGATGTTTTTCCGGAATATATCCCAGGGGACCTCCCGATAGAGAGATATAGTTCAGGATTAACCTTCTTCCCGACACTTGTCCCATTTTATTTCCAGCATACCATATGGCACCTGCTGAGCTTAAGGAGTTAAAAGAGCAACTCAAAGATCTTTTAGACAGAGGTTTCATAGGGCCCAGTATTTCTCCTTGGGGTGCACCTATTCTATTCGTGGGGAAGATTGATAGTTATTTATGTATGTGCATTAACTATCATTAGCTTAACAAGGTCACAGTCAAAAATACATTCCAAGAGTTGATGACCTATTTGATCAGTTGTGAGGTGCAAGTTATTTCTCCAAGATAGACCTTAGATCTGGCTATCATCAACTTAAAGTGAGGGAATGTGATATTCCAAAGATATCCTTCTAAACCCGCTATGGTCACTTTGAGTTTCTAGTCATGTATTTTGGACTAACCAATGCCCCAGCAGCTTTTATTGACCTCATAAATTGAGTGTTCAAGCAATATCTTGATATGTTTATGATAGTGTTCATAGATGACATCCTTGTCTTCTCCCACAGTGAGCATGATCATGAAGATCACCTTAGAATTGTCTTGCAAACTCTTAGAGGTCACCAGTTTTTCGCCAAATTCAGTAAGTGTGAATTTTGACTAAAGTTAGTAGCCTTACTTTGTCATGTTGTTTCAGCCGAAGGTATTAGAGTTGATCCCCAAAATACAGAAGCTATAAGAAATTATCCTAGATCTATCTCTCTGTCTAGTTTTATAAGTTTCTTAGTTCTAGTAGTCTACTGCCGCCGTTTTGTTGAAGGTTTCTTCTCTATTGCATCTCTCATGACCCTGTTGACCCAAAAGAAAGTTAAGTTTTAGTGGTTAGATTCCTATGAGAAGAGTTTTCAGGAGTTGAAGACTCAACTTACTTCAGCCCCTGTGTTGACTTTGCCTGATGGTATAGATGGCTTTGTGGTGTATTGTGATGCCTCTACAATTGGTTTAGGTTGTGTATTGATGTAAAGAGGTAAGGTTATAGCCTATGCCTCTAGACAGTTAAAGCTGCATGAGAAGAATTACCCAACCCATGATCTTGAGTTAACCGCTGTGGTCTTTACTTTGAAAATCTGGAGACACTTCTTTATGGTGTTCATATGGATGTGTTTACTGATCATAAGAGCCTTTTTTATGTGTTTAATCATAGGTAGTTGAATCTTAGGAAGATGAGGTGGTTAGAGTTGTTAAAAGACTATGACATAAGTGTGTTGTATCATTCGAGCAAGGCCAAAGTAATGGCGGATGCCCTTAGTAGATTGTCTATGGGTAGTATTGCTCATGTAGAGGAAGGTAAGAAAGAGTTAGCTCGTGATGTGCATTTTCTGGATAGATTGGGTGTTAGGTTGCTTTATTTAATTGAGGGAAGTACTTTGGTGCAAAGCAGTTCCGAATCCTCTTTAGTTGTGGAAGTGAAGGAGAAGCACGATAGAGATCCTAGTTTGGTCGGACTGAAAGAGTCAGTTAAGGACCAAAAGGTAGAGGTCTTCTCCCAAGGGTGGAGATGGTATGATAAGATGGCAAGTTAGATTGTGTGTTCCTTGTGTTGATGATCTAAGGCAGAGAATTATGGCTGAAGTGCATGGGTCGAGATATTCTATTCATCCTGGCACTACCATGATGTACTGCGACTTGTAGAAAATATATTGGTGGAGTGGTATGAGGTAGGATATAGCTGGGTTTATAGAATAGTGTCCAATATGCCAACAGGTTAAGATAGATCACCAAGGACCTGGTGGTGTGATGCAAGAGTTTGGTATTCCCACTTAGATGTGGGAAAAGGAGAATATGGATTTTGTGACTGGTTTACCTCTTTCACGACGTCATCATAATTCTATTTGGGTTGTTGTAGATAGATTGACTAAGTCAGTGCATTTCCTACCTATGCATACATCTTATACACCTGAGGATTATGCTAGATTTTATATTTGCGAGTTGGTCAGGTTGCATGGAGTTCCCTTGTCTATCATCTCAGATAGGGGTACTAAGTTCACTTCTCAGTTTTGGAGATTGTTTTAGTAGGGTCTTGGCACCCAAGTTCATTTGAGTTCTAGTTTTCATCCACATATAAATGGTTAGGCTGAGAGGACCATTCAGACCCTAAAAAATATGTTGAGGGCATGTGCACTTGATTTCAAAGGTAGTTGGGATGAGCATTTTCCATTGATAGAGTTTTCCTATAACAATAGTTACCATGCTAGCATCGAGATGGATCCATTTGAGGCCTTGTATGGTAGAAGATGTAGATCACCCATAGGTTGGTTTGAAGTGGGTGAAGCTTCCATGATTAGGCCTGATACATTATTTGAAGATATGGAGAAAGTTAAGTTGATTAGAGAGTGATTAAATGCAACTCAGAGTCTTCAAAAGTCATATGCAGATATAAGGAGAAGAGATCTTGAGTTTGAAGTGGGTTATTTGGTGTACTTGAAGATTTCACCCATGAAAGGGATGAAGAGGTTTGGTAAAAAGGAAAGATTAGTCCTTGTTATGTTGGCCCGTATAGAGTGTTGAGCTTTGTTGGTAAACTAGCCTATGAGGTTGAGCTGCCGGCAAAGTTATCTGCCTTTTATCCTTTGTTTTATGTCTCCATGCTTAAGAAGCACATTGTTGATTCTGTGGTAGTAGATTCTTCTGAGAGTGTTGATATTCAGAACAGTCTTTCATTCGATGAGATCCCTATTGAGATTCTAGACTTTCAGATCCGTAGATTGAGGATCAAAGAGGTTCCCTTGGTCAAAGTTTTGTGGCGGAACCAGTCAGTTGAGGGAGCTACTTGGGAGGCAGAAGTAGACATGCAATCCAAGTACCCACACCTCTTCTCCACGAGTTTAGGTCAAGACAAAGGTAGTTTTCTTCCTTAATTCAGCCCTTCTAATCTAAAGTGCAGCTATGTATCTATTCTTACGTGAGTTCTTGTAATTTCCTAGGCATTTAAGTTTAGAAATATTCTGAGCCTGTTTAGCAAATTGCTTTAGCTATGTGTACTTAGTTTGTCTTATGTTCTTAGTCTAACTAGCAACATTCGAGGGTGAATGTTTCCAAAGGGGAAATATTGTAAGACCCCGCAAAAGTCTCTCATAGAATAAACCTTAGAGCATGTCAAGTGAGGTGTAATTCCGGCCCTAAAAGATTGAGAAGTGACTTCCTAAGTGAGTATTGTGTTAACCAAACAGAATTTCCCTAATTTTAAATTTTTATCACATGGGAAATTTGATAATAATTTTGTCGATACAAGATTCACCCAAATCCGATACCCGGGCAAGAAGTTATGGCTAATTTAAGTTCTAGTCGTAAAAAACATCATTTAAGTGTTTGGCGCATCGCGGAGAGAGTTTATTTGACAATTGTCAAATTCCTGTGGAACTTCGGGATAGTGGCGCATTGCGGAGGAGCCCAATTTTCCAATAGTCAATTTCCAGTGGCCCAATGCAATTGTGATACATCGCACTGAATTTCCAGGTCCCAACCAGTGGGATAATGCAATGGCTTTGTGTCGCGGCGACTCCCAGATTCCCATTTGTCAATTTTGAATGAGCCACCGTGATAGTGGTGCGTCGCGGTGGCCCATAAAATTAGGTTCCCAGTTCAATTTTCCAAATTCGTACAGAAGTCACCTAGGGCACTTTGGACTTTTTCCAAGCCTCTTAAACCATGCAAACATCAGAATTTAGGGCCACTACAAATATCATATGATCTTTTCTCACAATTTCCATCCATCAAAAACCCTAAGCATCCAGACCCTCTTCTAAGAATCTGAAGGATTCACAATTGAATTTCTAAATTAAGTCAAGATTCAAAATTTTCAAGTCAAAGGTATCACGAACCCTCATTCAAGAGTACAAATAGAGTCCCAAAAGCAAGAATTCATTCATAGCTTCTAATTTAAGGTATGTGGGGTTTTGAACAAGGGTAATCCTTTGACCCTTGTGCCCATAGACTTATTTAAACTATAATTTTCTACAATTTATGAGATTTTACATGAAATTGAATTGGGATTTTTCACCCATTGTTATTGGTTGAAATCTTTTGATGTTACCCATGAATAGAAAGTCTAATGTCATGATTTTTACATGTTTTCTTGAGAATATAAAGATGGGTTTAGGACCCATGATTTTAATCCTTGAGAAGTTAATAGTTGTAATGTTTAAAATATTGAAGTATATGAGTATGTTGATATTTTGAAACAAATTGCTGTAATTTCTAGATTTCTAAATGAATTATGAATCTATATGCTATCTATTATGCATAATGATGAGTTTTAACCTGAGATTGAATTATGGGTCATTAAGCCCTACTTGGGACTTGCAATTCCATGAACTATTATGCTATAAGCACCCTTGGTTTGAGTATTTTGAGATTATTGAGAAAAGTTTTGACCTAATGGTCATAGAGTTTTGAAATCCAATCTACCACCTGAGATTATAGATTTGATTATTGGGTTCTTATGTACCATGAGATTATTTTGAAAGTGGATTTTCATGAGATGAGAGAGATAAACTAAAGGGAGTAGTATTTAGCCCAGAGTTGGGTAAGTTACCATGGTTTCTTACCCTAAACTACGTACCACCATCGATTTGAGATTTTGGGCCTGTGGCCAAGATTATTAGGCCCGAGGCCGAGATAAGTGATCACTAAGTTAAGGTTATACTCCTTGGCAAGAGTATGACGCCTCTCCCCAACGTGACGTTTCTTTGTTAGGAGGATAAGATGTTGGACTCCATATAGCTCGCATGGTTTATGTCGGTTAAGAGAACCTCCCTAAAACAAAGGTATTTTCCATTGATATAGAATGTTTCCCCTAGAGTTTAGGATGAGATATTTTATAAAATAAATGAACTGCTTTGAGTATTTTCCAAAAAAGGAAGCAGTTTGTCTACTAATACGAGTTGATCACCGGTTTTCAAACCAAAGTTGTATGATAAGTGTTCCAAGTGTTTGAGTTCAAAAGAGTTATAAGTTGTTGAGCATTAAAGAAATTTTACTCCCCATGAGATATATGCATGAGTTGAAAGTATTGTTCGAAGTTTCCTTCATCCTATGAGTAATGAGAATAAGAGAAAAGTACAGATTTTAAAGACAACGTATAATGACTCACGCGATTTGTGTGACATGCTTCATTGTACATGATATATGAGCTTTACATTTTATACTTATTCAAGCCATGTGATCATTCCTATTTGCATGCATGATTTGATTAAAGAGTATTGATATTGTTTTATGTAAATGCATACACCCCCATATACACAGTATATTCCCAAGTGTTGATTCACATATACGTCTATCTACAACACTGTCTTATAATATAGGTTCAAGTTCTCAGTCCTAGCCTCATCAGTAATTCTCAAGTACCTTTTATCTATATTTCTCCAGTAGTGAGACCTCATGGTTCGAGGGCCTATCTTTAGATATTTCAATAGTTGAGTGTTTATTTCATTACTTTCAATTCAATTTAAGTCAGTTGTGGACCTGTCCCAATGTTTCTCTAGTTCATGGAGTAGTACAGGCTTTGTCAGACTAGTTATCATACTATGGTTGTGTTGAGATTTCTAGTATTGTGGTAGTTTGGACCGAGTATTGCCTTTGTACTTCCTTTCATTTGATATGACAGTGCCAGTGTTTTGTATATTTCTTCTTGAATGAGTTATTACGAGAAGTGATAGGCTTAAAGGGTTAGCTTGGGGATACTTGTAGTCCTAAGCATTGTGTGACATCCTAGGACCTATTTTCGAGGTGTTACACATCCCCACTTTGAAGTGGGAAGAGGTGAACATAGATTTTTTAATAGGGTTTCCCCGTTTATGTTGCTAGCATGGTTTGTTTTGAGTTATTATAGTCAAAATTACCAAATTAGCTTTTTTCTTTCTAGTTCATTCTTCTTATTCAACCCAGGATTAATCCAAGATCAATATTAGAGAGTTGGTTACGTTGCATCGAGTCCAATTGTCTATCATTTTAGATAAAGGTACCCAATTTACCTCTCACATTTGGAGAGCTTTTCAGAAGGCTCTTGGTAACTAAGTTCATCTCAGTACAGCTTTTCATCCTCAGATAGATGGTCAAGCAGAAAGGACTTTTCAAACCCTAGAGGAAATGTTGAGGGCATGTGTTCTTGATTTAAAAGGAAGTTGGGATGACCACTTACCCTTGATTGAGTTTTCCTACAATAACAATTATCACTCTAGTATTTAGATGGCTCCATTTAAGGTTATCTATGAGAGAAGATGTAGATCTTCTATTAGTTTGTTTGAGGTAGGTGAGGCTGCTTTGGTAGGTCCAAATTCAGTATTTGATGTAATGGAGAAAGTTCAATGAATCAGGGAGAGGATTAAAACAGCCAAGTCATCAGAAATCTTATGCAGATATGAAGAAGAGAGATCTTGAGTTTGAATTTCCGGATTTGGTTTATTTGAAAATCTCACCCATGAAGGATGTGAAAAGATTTGGCAAAAAATGGAAGCCCGATCCTCAATAAGTTGGCTCTTATAGGATATTGAGTCATTTTTAAAAGGTAGATTATAAGCTTGAGTTGCCTCCAAATTTGGAATCAGTGCATCCAGTATTTCATGTTTCCTTGTTAAAGAAGTGCATTGGTGATCCAGCTATTGTAGTTATCTAGAAAACATGGATATTCAGGATAGCATTTCTTACAAAGAAATCCCAATCGAGATCCTTGATTATCAGATTCGTAAACTAAGGAACAAAGAAGTCCCCTTAGTCAAAGTTCTTTGGAGGAATCAGTCCATTGAGGGAGACACTTAGGAAATAGAAGCAGATATACGTACCAAGTACCATCATTTTTTCTCTACAAACTCAGACTCAACTTAAGGTAATAACTTTTTCTCTGATTAACTCTTCCAATCTCAATTCCAACTATATAATCATTCTCATGTCATTGCATATATTTAAGAAATTTGCTCAGTTCATGTAGCCTGTTTCAGACTCAGTCATGTAATCATGTTTTTAGTTATTCATGTTTAGTATGTGATCTCAGTTGTTTTAGTTCAGAAATCTCATCCTAATCAGTCTCATTCAAGGATGAATGTTCCCATGGGGAAGATATTGTAATGCCCCATATTATTCTTAGCTTAGTTCAGCTAATAGTTGCATTCATAAAAGGCTTAAATCATAAAAATTTCACTAAGTGTTGGTGACTTATTTATTTTTAAGGACTCTTAACTGAAGGATTTTTAAATTGGCCTTCCTGACCCTGAGGCATTGGTTTTTGACTTAATTCATGTTTAGGGGTGTAAGGAGCATGTCTCGAAGAAGTTTCAAATATTTCAAACAAGGATTGTGCCATGTTTGTATCACGATTCCAACAGCTCATCGTGATAAGGCCACATCGTGGTGGTAATAGTGATGGAACCATCATCGCAATACAGTAGCCCTATAAACCATATTCTAGTTACACATTTAATTGCCTGAGGGGAAATTATGTCTTTTCCCCACAATTGAATTTGTTAATTCATGAATTATAACATCAATTAGGGCATTATTTTTCTAGCTTCCCTAATTTTTGTCTCAAAGAAACCCTATTTACCTCCCAAGAACATCAAATTCCATTACTTTCTCTCCAAGAAAACTAAGAATTAAAGTTCCCCACTCCAAGAACCTTCAAGAAAGCATTAAGAATGGTATTTCTCTTTGAATCTTAAGGGCTTAAGGTATGTGCGATGTTCATCCATGGGCCCTTTTTACCCCTGGAGTCCAAGAACCCTTTTTGAATTCAAATTATGAGTTTTTACAAGATTATTTTGAACTATCTCTAAGAATATCTTGTTATTTCAATTTCAAGTTAAGATTATAATTGTTTTCAACGGAATGGATTATAGTATGTTTTGAATGTTGTTGTTCCCTTAACATGTTCATGTAATTCAGGATAAACCCTTAATTAATTTTTTTTTCAAGTAATAATGCTACCTCATCATGTTTGAAAGCTTCCCCATGTTAAAGTCTTAATCTCCATGTGTTTGATGAAATGTTAATGTGATGGATTTTTAATATTGATTTCCTATTTTGGTTTTTCAAAGATTTTATATGTCCGTATTATTATAATCATTAGTGATAGTGGGTTATGAACACTTGATACCTAGTTATTTACATAATTTCTAAAATTTTAGAATGATTTCAAATAAACCATGAGCATTGTTATTCAGTCAGTTATCATGATTAGTATTGGTTTAGTTAAACTTAGTTCGGTAAGTAATTTGTGTCATTCAGTTGGGAGTAGGATTTATCACCGAGCGAAACTAGGTATGAGGACTCACCTGTCAGTTAGGACTGAGTCCTTAGTAGCAGTCCCTAAGATCTAGAACTACGTAGCTAGCATAGGATTATGAGATGTCACCTGCCAGTTTAGGACTGACACTACCTTAGGGGTCACCCTTCAATTTAGGACTGACTCCTTAGTCCTTCAAGATATCAAATTAATGGATGCCCATAACCATTATTTGTACTCATGGCATTGTACTAGCACTTTTCCAACTAGGGTTATAGGTTGGCCCCTAATTAGCTTAGATTAGGCCATGTTGGTTATATGATACCTCCCATGGTCTCAGTGCAGTATTCAGTCTAGAATTCTATTCAGGTTTGCTTGACCAAAGCATACAGATTACCAGTCATTCAGTTATCAGATTTTATTATTTCAGTTTACTGATTATTTTAGAAATGTATATATATATATATATATATGCTTGATCTGGCATTCTTAGATATTTCAGTTTTTATGCATTCATGTTCTGTTATCTCATGCTATTCAGTTATTCCATATTTTATGTGAATAGTAACCCATTGTATATCAGCCTAACCTCATCTAATTTCTAGTACATTCAAAGTACTGACCGCATACAATTTTTGGCGCTATGATGTCTTATATCATAGGTTTAGTCACTAAATTTACTGCTTGTATATAGATAGTCTAGCGCTTCAGCAGTAGCAACAATGGTGAGTCCTCATATATTGATGACCTGTTATGTTTATTCAGTTATTTCCACATTGATTTTAGTTAGTTAGTTAGAATTAGTTCGAGCCAGTCCCATTAACTCCTCAGTCAGTCTAGAGGCTTTCATACATTTAGACAGCCAGTTAGACATTTGGTCAGTTTATCAATATTGTCAGCTATATTTTCAGTAGTGTTATCAAACATTTACAGATTTATGAATAAATCATTCTTGTAGTTTTTAGATTGAGTTTATCCTTATTAGTTTATCTTACCTATACATGTTTTATTGCCAGTTTATTCAATGCTTATAGTAGGTACCAACTCATGGGTTTGCTTGTAGTCACTTGAGACCATAAGCACTGTTGTCGCGACTAGGGGGTAGTCTCGGGTCATGATATTTCCCACGCTTTACTTATGGTTTTCATGTTAAGATTGAGGAATTGAATATGTGGATTCATAGGAATAGTCAATTGGTACTTGGATTTGGTTTTTTAAACTATATGCCCTCAATATGTTTGTTAAAATGCCTAAGGAATGGTTTTGTCACATGGTCTATTGGTAAGGCCTTGGTGGCTATGTCTTCTATTTAAAACCATGTGGGGCACGTGGGAATCCCCAAGGGTATCTAATTATGGAACCTATGGGGTACATGGGAATCCCGTAAGTTATTGGCTAAGGATATTGCTTGCAAGTTATAGTCAGTATAACAGTACTACTTCTTATAGCCTAGGTTAATAATATATGAAATTGACTATTTGGTTGTGTCCTAATGGTTTTAGTTGGGCAATAATTATAACACCCCAAGTTTTAGGCACTTGCAAAATTTTGTGGGTTTTAGACTTTCTGGGAAGTTACGACTCAAGGGTACCAATCATACCCTTAGATAAGGTTTGGGGATGGCTCACTCGTATGTTGGATAGTAGGTTTAGCATAGTTACTTTCCAAGATATGACTTAACATCATACTAGTCGTATGGTTGGATATGGGTTGTATGATGCAAGGTCGTATGATGATTATTGGTTGGTCTTGTGAAAACTATCTAAGATAAGATTTAGGGTATGATTTGGGGTGCTATTCATACCTAAGGTACTACTTAGGCTTGTGTTCTCGTATGTTTGTTACTATAGGGGATTATGGTGAAGGGATGGGTACGTGCTAGGGTACCACTTATAAAATAGGTTACGGATTAGGGGGTTGGGTCGTACCCTCCTGGGAGTTGATTTTCAACTTTTAAGTGAGGGTAGTCCGAACATTTCACACAATAAAAACCTTATGTACCCACAATGTATAATCCTTTGTGGTCTCTGATAACACGTTTTAAAGGATCAAAACACTTCAAAATACCCTCTCAAACTCACATTTAAAAAATAAAGCCTAGAGTTTCTACAAGTGTTCTTCAAAGGGCTCAAGAGTCAAGTTTCTCTCTGAAATCTTATTGTATAAGGCATGTACTCCTTCCCTCATTGTTAGTTCCAACTAAAGGTATCATTTATTATGTATAAAACATTGACTTATTCATTATAAATGGTTATTTCGGAAACATATGTTGAGGGTTTTGATGCAAATTGTTGAATGGTTGTTTAACCTGTGTTTTCACATATTTTGGGTGATGGTTTGCATATTTGGGTGCTTTTTGGTTGTGGTTTAACAAATGGGTCATAGGTAACCTTTATTTTGATGGTTTGTGCTTGGGTTTTGTCTTTGTAAAGGTATGCCCTCAACATGTTTGATTAAATGCCTAAGAGAATGTTTTTACTTTATTGTTGAACTTTCATTGGAACTATTTCATGGTATGGTTTGATAATGGAACGTTAAATGGATTTGTGTAGTTTTGCATGCTTTAAAAGGTTCAAAGGTCTTTTAATTGTTTTAAATGGTATGAATGGTTTGTAGTGGTTAAATGTTAAAGCCTTGATGGCTATGAAATTGATTTCAATGAAAAACCTTGTGGGGTACCTAGGAATCCCCTAAGAGAATGAAATAATGTAATTGTTTTGAATATTAAATATCTTGTGGGGTACAAGGGAATCCCCCATGCAAAGATTAATGATGAAATACTTGTGTGGTATACAAAAATCCCCCAAATAAGCTTAATAATGATGTACTTATAGGTTACATGGGAATCCCCCAAGTAAACTTAATAATTAAACCCATGGGGTACATGGGGATCCCCTAAGGTTGTTTATGGACATTTCTTTCATGCAATAGTTGGTATGAAGATACCACTTATAATAGCCTTGATTAAAATAAATAGAATAATGGCTTAGTTAGATGGTAATGTCTTTAATTGGGAAATAATAACAGGGTGATAGTAAACTTGAAGGTGTTAGTCCAATGGACAGCACTGGAAACTTATGTTTTCTAATATAAGGATTGGGAATGGAGACCTTATTGTTGAGGGGTACATAGGATCCCCTAACACTTGTATATATGTATCATGGAGAATGAACGGTATAGGAGAATCCCCTACTCTTATGGGATCTCTAATTTGTGCGACTACATAAATTAGAAGCTATCCAGGGTGTGACATGGACGCATATAGCCTATGGTTAGTTCTAGGATGGTTAAGCTACACATGCCTAGGTTAATGGTTTTAAAGGCATGCTAAACCCGATTCCCTTTCTTGGCATGATTATATGTATATGTATGTATGGTTGTGAATGTATATTATTGGTTTACTTGGTCTTAAAGGTTTGAATTATTTTGTCCTTATCCTTAGTGAATGCTAGACGTTACCCTTTAACCCATCTTTAGGCAACTGTATCCCCACGCAATGCAGGAACCGACCATACTACTACTCCTACTCATTGATAGGATTCTGGGACAGTTGTTATTAGATTGAAGTGGTGAGATTCCATAGTTTGAAAGGCATGTATTTTATGACATGGATTACTATATATACATTTGTCTTACAAAGGCTTTTGTTTTGGATATGGTCGGGGGCATGTCCCGACTGGGTACTCTTTGGTTTGGGTTAGAGGCTTTCTAAGGACAACTCTTAAGTTTGGTATTGATTGATCATGTTAAATATATAAAAATATAGGGTGTTATCATTTTGGTTTTGGTTTATGGTTTTAACATGGTCATTGGTTGGATATTGGATAGATTGACTTGGTTGGGTTGACCTTGGATATAGGCTTATCCCAAAGTCATAGCATGGTAATTATGTTATATTATTATATGTTCAAAGTTCATCTGACTCAAGGTATATGTGTTAGTTAGTTGTGTTGGGCATCAGGGGTGGTCTCTTTTCTAGGTTGGACTTAAGATTGTCCATTAGGACAAGGCCATAGTTTGGGTCGTGTAAATTTGGTATCAGAGCCTAGGTTTTGGTGCCATGGGGTGTCCACAAAGATCTGTCGAGTATATTCTTGCTTATGGGTGTCTTGTGAACCACACTTATTATCAGAAGGCAATGAGGTATTTTTGAATATTCTACTTTTATGTTGTTCTGCTTTCGAGCTATGGAGTCTAAGGTCTTGAACTCTTCCCTAAATCTTCTTTTGGTTCATCTTCCAGATCATGCCCTCTCAATGATCCAAAGTTCGTGGAGACTCACCTGTCCCACTCGAGGAAAACATGAATAGATCTAATCAAACTCTTAGGGCAAAAACCTGGTCAAGGGTCAAAGTTTCTGATTTTCCTTGTGGAGTCCCACTGGTCTCCACTGACCCTACATCAGAAGGTGGCACTCATTATCAGTTATCTTAAGGAGAGTTTAAGGATGTTAAGTTTTGACATTCTATTAATCTATTGACCGAGGTAGTGACAACTTTATCACACCAGTTCAGTCCTATTTACGTGAGAGGGAAATAGAAAAGGTCAGGAAATAGGCAAGGTAAGGGGTATTAGTTTCCTGGATGAAGTGGAGGCCAATATTGTAGTGGGAAAGTAGTGACTTATAGACCGCAGGTTCAAGTTGAACGGATTGATATAGATTAGGGGTCTAGTTATTGGATGGGTTAAAGCATGGAGTATATATGACAATACTGGGATCTTGGTTGAATTTGGATGGATGAGGTTTTGGGTATCAAAAAACGAAGTGTCCCTGGTGTACATCCTTGATATACCTATTAGAGTGGAGTATAGTGCTTATAGGTGCCATGAGATGAAGGATGAGGGTTAGTAAAAAATTTTCTACTAATGGTGGACTTTAAGGGAAGGTCGGGTTGCATTTTCTAGTGATTCTCACCTATCTTGATACGCCCAAATTACAACTCTCGTTAGAAAGTGTAAGCTGTCGTTGTCAAATATAGAACCCAACTGGGTTAGGTGTCAAATCCGACAGGGAATACTATGGTCACTAAGTAATGCGATTATTATTAGACTGTTGATCGAAGGTCCCAAGATAAGGGGGGG